>NC_092822.1:141210000-141292500 GCF_023375885.2 Dermacentor andersoni | reverse complement strand
AAGAGGGAGACGAAGGGCCGTGCCGTGATCTCGAGCGAGCCCCGTGCTACGGACAGCCCTTGCAGTGCCTAGATTTATTTAGCGTTCCGCACCGTTGTGAACGACAATAAACCTCATCGCATTTGGTGGAGTTTGCTGAGATCGTTCGCCACGTCCTGGAGCTCCGCACTCGAACCCTGCCAACAAGATCGCCCAGCACAATGCCTGATCCCGCCACCTCGTTGCCTGCACCCCCGGCTGCCACTGTCATCTGCGCCGGCGTCCCTCGTCAACGCGACCCACCCATTTTCAGTGGGACCGTCGAACACGACGTGGAAGACTGGCTGTCATCGTACGGACGTGTAAGTGCCCATAACAGATGGGATGACCAGTCCAAGCTGACCCACGTGCCTTTCTACCTAGCCGACGTAGCCAAACTTTGTTTTTTCAACCACGAATCAGACTTTACGAGCTGGTCCGCGTTTAAGACTCTGTTTGCTGAAGTCTTTGATCGCCCAGCTGTGCGCGTAAGCTACGCGCTGAACAGCGTCTAAGCCAGCGCGCACAGCAGCCTGGAGAGACATTCCCCAGCTACATCGAGGATGTTCTCGATTTGTGCAAGCGGGTAAATCCCAGCATGTCAGAGGATAACAAGATTAAACACATCGATGCGATGAGGTTTATTGTCGTTCACAACGGTGTGGAACGCTAGATAAATCAAAGCACTGCAAAAGCTGTCCGTAGCACGGGGCTCGCTCGCGATCACGGCACGGCCCTTCGTCTTCCTCTTCAGACGGCACGTACGCAGGGGCACGTCTGCTTCATTACATTGTATACATTGTGCTCAAAGTAGAATTTACCGCAACACTTCCTGCAGAGCACCGTTCCTAGTAACGGCTGTACCGATGCATTCCTTAGGTGCCACCGAAAGAGATGTTCGCTCTTTAACTCGATACCTTCATTTATGTGTAATATAGAAAAAGCCTTATAACTACACCGCATAAGAATGCGTACAAAATGTAGCAGGAGAAGAATTAACATGCCATCGGAAAAATACAACTCACTGAAACTGTGAAAACAAAATGAGTAAAAATTAAGCACAAGTCGATTCGGTCGGGAACTGCTTTCAGTGTCTACCAGCTCTGAATTTTTCTGCGTATCCTTCAGTGCCTACGTTCAATGGATTCCATTGGACGATAGTGGACGGTCTGAATTAAATTGCAAAACGTGAGACTGACATATCGGTCGTTTCACATTTGCACTTGTGGTCACGACAAAAAAATTACTGCAGGGGACTGAAAGAAATCGTCAGAAAGAATTGAATGATGATAAAGTTTATGAAAAAGCGTAAGCTATTGAAGTAAAAGATGCGCTGTCAGAATCAGCATCAAGACCAACAGGGTCTACTGTATGGCAGCGCTCCTTCGAAGTCGATGTGGAGCCGCTGTCTGCGTCACAACGAGCGGCTTCAATGCTACTGCACTCGCGCGCCATTTCTTCGTGGTCTGTTGTGGCGTCAAGTTCACTTGCAATCCTTCGTCTCTTCTGACGTGAGATCTACTCCACAAATGGCTTCTTTTTCCTAGCCAAACTCATGCTAATACATGGCGAATACAGCAGCGATTCACACGAGTTGTTCTGCTTGATCAATGGAAAATTCTGGCAAGAACGGCGCCGTTGAAAACCCAGCACACTAACTGAACAGATACGGCCAGTCTTATAAAACGTCTTCGAAACCTATTCATCCCTGGGTTTAAAGCTGTAGTGCTTGCGACGTTTTAAAAGCGTCAAGTTTGGTCAAAAATTTGTTTGAGACATTGAATCCATTAATACGACGTTTAAAGGTCTGTGTGCAAACCGGGATGAGGTTTACGTATCCTTATGGTTTACCTATTGGTTTACGTTTACGATACGTTGTACAGTCATATAACTTATCTATGAACTTATCAGTCGTACAACTTAGTTGTACAGTCGTACCACTTATCCCACAACAGTGATATCTTCTAGTAGGCGGCGGCTGCGTAGGTTTTTCAGTGAAATAATAAAAAACAATCACTCCAAACACTTTTCACTATGTTTCTATGTTCTTTCACGCGATAATTAATGCATCTTGCGATCTGACCTATGTAGGAATGCGATCCCGGCCACGGCGGCCGCATTTCGATGGAGGCGAAATGCGAAAACACCCGTGTACTTAGATTTAGGTGCACGTTAAAGAACCCCAGGTGGTCGAAATTTCCGGAGCCCTTCACTACGGCGTGCCTCATAATCAGAAAGTGGTTTTGGCACGTAAAACCCCATAATTCATTCATTCGATTAAACGCCCCTTACGGCGCATGCGGTTAAATTATCCTACAGTCATAACTTATCCCACAATATCCGTGTCCAGAAGACATCCGCAGAGACACCACATCGGTCGAGAAGAGTCTCCGCGTGTTGGTTAGTATAAGAACTAGCCCCAACGAGCACCCTCCCTAAAAAGCTTTTTCCTACCTTCTGAATGGCAACGTTGAATGTAGCGTTAAATGTTGCTTGACATGTCTCTTGCTCTGTAGGACGGGGACACAACGGTACTGCACCTGCATTTTTAAGCACAGATTGATACTGCACTCCAAAGCGTCACGCGTCTAGGAAAACGAAGATACGCGAAATACACCGAATTAGGGCAACAATAATTGCGGCGGTCACAATAATTATGACACTGATAAAACCCGACCTACATAATATTTTGGAGAACCAAGTTTCTCATTCAAAAAAGAGAACCACAGGAAAAGGCGACGGAGACGGAAAGAGTGACTTCTGACTTTCCGTCTCCGCCGCCTTTTCCAGTGGTTGTCTTTTCTGAATGCACAACTTGGCTCTTCAAAGCAATGCACCAACCACTACAGCAGGAAGTTATTCTAAACTACATGATACACACTGCAGAAGTCTACGCCAAATGCTGAATCAGAGAACACGTCATTAGAGCTAAACGAAAAGACGATTGCAGGGGCGCTATAACGTAAAACTATTCCAAAAGTTTCTATTCCAATTCTGCAATCAGCCCTCCGCGATTGGTTTGCACTTCACCTGTCACCTTCAACACGCGACGTCACGAAAACCGCGATAGCTCCTCATCTGATATGACGTGTACACACTGATTATGCATAATTTGACCCAACAAAACAAGAATTGCGATTTCTGATTCGAAGCCTTTTTGCCATTAGCCCTCGGCTATTGGTCAAAAGTTTTTGGGCTGCACCCACTTCACCTGCCTCTCACGCGACGTCACAAAACCGCAAAAACTTACCGCATCAAAGTCACGCGTACGCGTTAAAGATGCATCAATATGCCGAACAAAACTTAATTTTTTTTCTGAATAGTCGCCAGCTGCCCCGTTCCGAAAGGAATAAAAGATGGCTGTCACCGATTGCTCCGGCAATGAATACTCGCCCTTGCCGCAGAGCATGGGTTTATTTGCGAGCAATAAAGCTTTTTGCGTGGCCGTGTACGGTTTTCGAGAACTTTCGGCATGTTTACGACCTCGTTCTGCCAACTCTTCTTTGCTGAGTACCCGCTTTAGCGTCATTCTTAATCTTCCATTGTATGCCGCCGTGATTGTCGACGAGCTAGGGCAAGCTAAGTAAGAGAAAGCGGACCAATCGCAGACGACGGCATCACCCTCTTCATCTAGTTATCGGCATTAAGTGCAGTGGCCCGGCCCCACCGAATCACTCTCCACTTGAGCATGACCCTCGCTTCTTGTGAACCAATTAGATAAGACAAGCCGCTCAGTGCAGGCAATGTTATTCGTTTTTCAAGCAAACAAAACTGACATGCTATGAACGAGGGGAGCATTTGAACGGTTTGTTCAGACAACCCTGCGGACGACCGCCCGATGCTTGCGTCGGGCGGTCACAAAAAAACATATGTACAAAGTACAAATACAAGTACACAAAAATGCGGTCAACCGCATTTTTGTATACTTCAACACGTACACTTGCGGTAAAAGCTTATTTTTCTCTCGTGGTAACTAGTTGAAACAGGCGTGGTCACGTTGACATGAGGAAATGCAACAAACAACTGACCAAAAAAGATAATAATATTAGACTCCAAAGGCAATTTCTCGCAAAGAATATGTTATTCAAGAAAAACGTATTTAAAGAAAAGCAGTATTAACGGCGTAGATGCCAAAATTGTGCGCGGGGCGCTTTTCACATTTAACACAGGGCAAAAAGAAGCTGTACCGAAGAAATTAAAGTTAGCAACTCCTCATGTACCTAAACTCAATAACTAATAACCAGATCACTCGCGCAAGGCTAATACGTCTCACCAGGTCAACATGGCTTCCGGAAATCATTTTCGTGTGAAACGCAGCTCATATCATTTACTCAGAAACTGCACCGCATTCTTGATCGTTCTTCGTTAGCTGACTGTATTTACTTAGATTTTTCTAAAGCATTCGACAAGGTATCCCACATACTTCTTTTTCATAAACTTAGTCAACTTAATATCGATAATAGTCTTTATTTATGGATCAAAGATTTCCTTTCAAATCGTTCCCAATTTGTCGTAGCCAACGAACTTTCTTCTAACCAATGTCCTGTCCAATCTGGAGTCCCACAAGGATCCGTATTAGGCCCCCTTCTTTTTCTCATTTTCATTAACGACCTTCCTTCTTTAGTTTCTTCTAATATACATCTTTTCGCTGACGACTGCGTTATTTTCCGTGAAATAGTTACTGATAACGATATTAACATTCTCCAATCAGATTTAAATTCTATATCTTGCTGGTGCAATACCTGGCTAATGGAATTGAATATTAAGAAATGTAAAGTGATGCGTATCTCTCGCGCATCCAGTAGTCCTGTTCCATATTACCTAAACAACTCCCCTTTAACCGCGGTTTCCTCCTATAAGTATTTAGGCGTTCATATCACTTCTAATCTGAGTTGGTCCCTGCATATTGAGAAGATAATTAACAACGCTAACCGCATGTTAGGTTACTTACGCCGTAACTTTTCTGCTGCCCCTTCGTCTTTAAAGCTATTATATAAAACACTCATTCGATCTAAATTAGAATACGCCACTCCAGTCTGGGATCCAAGCATTAACAATTTGGTTGCCTCACTAGAAATGGTGCAGAATCGCTCTACTCGCTTCATCTGTTCCTGTTATAACCGCACTGCTAGTATAACTTCTATGAAATCTGATATATCTCTTCCATCCCTAGCATCCCGCCGAAAAAATTTTCGCTTGAACTTTTTCCATCGGCTTTACTATCACCCTACCCTCCGTGACGAATTCATTCTTCAGCCACATTATATATCTAACCGTGTTGACCATCGCTTTAAGGTTGGTATCGAGCCATGTCATACTAAAACCTTTCTTAACTCCTCTTTACCTCGAACTTCACAAGATTGGAATCACCTTTCTTCCGACATTGTTTCCATTAATGATAATACCAGATTTAAACATGCCTTGGCTAACATTGTATAATTAGGATTTACCATACCTTAGCATGCTTTGTGATATTATGTTTATTATGTTCATTATCATTTTGTTATTATTATGTTACTATGCACTGTGTTTATTCTCTACCCACTCCCCTCTGTAATGCTTCGGCCCTGAGGGTAAAATAAATAAAATAATTAATAAATAAATAAATAAAAAATGTTTACTATATTTAAGATCCCAAGGTGTCCTGATACCTAATAAAGAAATTGTCATGTCAATGGATGTAGAACAATTGCAGGACTTTGAGTGAGTTGCCAGATGCGTAACATAAGGCGTTCTTGTTGTGCCTCAAGAGGTTGCTTCACTGGACAGCCTTGTCTGAAAACTTGGGCCCGAAGAAATGGTTTTTCTCAGCGGCCAATTCACTGTTGCTAACATATTTTGGCATATAAAAGAAAAATCTAATAATATTGCTACGTGTGGAAAAACACAGACAAGAGTGACTATTTACGCGGTATGTACACTGCAGACAGACCGCTGCAGGCAGACACTGGCGTTCGCCAAAAGCTTCGTCGTCTTTCTGGCGTCGGCTCGTCTCTTGAGCACCTGTGGAGGGTATTGCAATAATACTCCCCCCCCTTCACAGCAAGAGCGCCGTTCCCCTGCTGTTAAATATCTAAGGCACGTGGAAAATTGTAAGGCTTGAGTCTGGCAACGTGGACACGGTTTGTCACAGCGGAGTATGCAGCAGGCGTGGCTAGAACGATTTCATAGGTGACATCGGTCACTTCCCGGAGCACGCGATATCGGCTGGTCTAATAGGAGAGTTGCTGTTCACAAAAGTCAAGTTTGCGAGTTCGTGACCAAGGTAACACAAGGGTGCTGGGCGAAAACTGTACATCATGGTGGCGGAGGTCATAGCGGTACTTACGTTCGTCTTGAGACACTTGCAGACGAGCACGCGCAAGTTGGTGAGCATGGTCAACACGCGAGATAGGGTCACGGGCATAATCGCATAATCGGTGGTGGATTGAAGTACAGTGTCTATTGGTAGCATCAGTACTCGTTCATACAAGGTGTAGAACAGAGAATAAGTGGCAGTGTCGAGACGGGAAGAGTTGTAAGCAAAGGTAATGTAAGGAGAACAATGTCCCAGTCATGGTGGTCGGCTGAAGCGTATTTCGATATCATGTTTGTGCCGTTTGTTTGTGGATAGTGAGGGGTGGTAATTTTATGCTGTAAGAGCAGGCACGGATAATGTCGTCAATGACTTTGCACAAAAACGTACAGCCACGCTATGTGCATACTGGACGCGGGGCACCACACATCAAAACGATGTTGTGTAGGAGGAAGCCCGCAACATCAGTTGCGCAACTGGTCGGAAGAGCGCGTAATATGGTGTAGCTGGTCGCGTAGTCCGCAGCGACGGCAACCCACTTACTCCCAGATGTAGATTCCGGAAAGGGGCCGAGAAGGTCTAATCTGACACGATGAAGCAGGGACGGATTAAGAAAAATGGGGGCCCTCTTTTCCCTATACTGACCCCCCCCCCCCCTCTCTGCCGCCTGCTACGCTACAGGAAATATGCCATGTGTCATTTTAATTATACCAAATTAAAGAGAACGAAGTGCGATAAACGGGATTATTATTGTTGTTATTAATATAAGGGAAGTAATAAAACTTCCTTGAAACGCGTGCTGTTGTAAAGACCAACACATAGGTTCACTTTGTGATTATTCTGCATTCTGTTCTGAGCAAAAGCTAGGCTTTGAGGAAAAGTTTAGTGCACTCAAGACGAACAAGAACGTAGAAAAGACAACACAGCTCAGATGTCGATCCTTCTGAAGCTAGGCTTTGTTTGCATCACTAAGTTCAATCCCGTGAGGAGATGCATGGTTATATCCAAAACATTCTTTATTAAAATTCAAGCATCAGACTGCAGTAATCGCTACACACGTTACTCTATAAATATGCAATAGATATATGCAATACTTAAGGAAATACAAACACCATAAAAATGCACTAGAATAGAGATAAAAATTACCAATTGTAATTACAAAACATCATTTGAAAATATTTTCGTTAAAGGTAAGACAAGCAAGAACGGTCCCAAAGAAGCGTGGCACTATCAAAAACAACAAAAATACAGTTCTTTATAAGCACGCTAATTATCACAAGAAGAACAAACAAGAGACGAACAACTAAGATTTGCATATCTTGAATTCATTGGCAGCGTGGAGGCTGGGAGGCAACACGACGAACTTATTCGAACTATTCATGTATTGCGCAAACAGTCCTCTTTTAAAATGGCATCTTTAGCGCCTTCGCTTTGGCGAAATCAGATATAGTCTGTTCGAAGGAGAGATCGCGGAGGAGGTCACTTTCAATGGACACGATAGCAAGCGAGTTCACCTTGTCGTCAAGGAGGCTCGAACGAAGGCGATTTTTTATCAGCGACAACTTGGAAAACGATCGTCCGGTCTTACAGTTTGCCACGAGTATGCTTAAGTACATTCGCAAAGCAATAGGAAGGTTCGGAAACACATCAATAAGCTTTCTTTCGTGCAGCAACTTCATTATTCCCAGGGGACTCGTGTTCTGGCACACGGAGCTGTGCAGAAAGTTCGCAAACTGAACGATTTCAGCGGAATATCCTGGCTCCAAATCATTTCGGTAGGTTTTCACCAACTCCTCAGCCTGCTTTGCCAGAGAGGCCTCGCTCCCAACTTCTGTCAGCAATTTTAAGAATCCGAACCTTTCGCAGAGTTTAGCGTAGGCAGCCTTTCGCAATCGCAAAGCAGAGCCTCGACTGTCAAATACAACATTGTAGGTCTCTACGATAAACTTTTTTCTACCTTGTAGCACACTATCCCTTATTCCATCTGGGTGCTTACTCAAAACGATGCGTTTGCCCTCACCCTGATAACATTGATTGGTATTTAGCGTGTGTGCTCTCTCTTTGAAGGTATCAAAGAGAGGTCGCAAAGAATTAACAAAGCCTTCTAGAGAGCTCAGCAGGTCTACAGTAGTTGAAATGTCTAGGCCTGGTTTCTGAAGTGCTACGCTTGTTTTGTCAAAGCGCTCCAAGATTTCACTTCAGAAAGTCGCCATGAATGCAGTCTCTAGTTTTGTCATTTTCTTGAAGAGAGAGTGCGCTTCGTTCCTAGTGTCACCATTTTCTTCCTCGTCCTTTGGTATAGCTTCAAGGCAACACAAGACTGCATTAAAATTTTTCAGAATGGCCTTACATGATTCAGCGTGTCTTGACCACCTGGTCTCAGAGAGACTTTTCAAAACAAGCTGCTGGCCAGTTCCGCCCATGCTGTCCAAAAAATACCTCCATCGCTCAGGTGAGGCAGCAAAGAACACATAGAGTCTCTGAATTACAGTGAAAAATTTGACTACCTCAAGGCAACTGTCAACGTTACACGCGCCAACAAAGTTCAGCAAATGACCAGCACACGGGACGAAGACTGCCAATTCGTTCAGGTGTTTGATTTGAGCTCGCAGTCCTTTGTATTTTCCTGACATATGACTCGCATTATCATAAGCTTGGCCCCTACAATCATCAATTGAGATGCCATTGGTCGTCAAGAGGGACATCACGGTATCGAAAAGATACAAACCGCTATGCGATTCAATTGGAACAAATCCAAGAAAGCGTTCGTACACTGTCCCATTTAAATAGCATCGTAAAACAACTGACAGCTGATAAACGTGAGTATGGTCTGGAGTCGAATCAACAATTAAAGAGAAGTATTTTGCGCGTTTTACTTGCCAGCCTTGACAGCCTTTGCCATATGCTCGATAAATTTATCACAAATGGTTTTTGACAGATACGATGGGTGACCGTTTCCTTTGTTACCGTAGCGTTTCATGTGCTCCTCTAGAAAGGGGTCAAACTTGGCAATGGCCTCAAGCACTCCCGTATAATTGCCATTTCTCGGTGAACCAAAAATTACCCTCCATCAACCTAAACGCTAGGTTGCGCTCGGCTAGAAGCTTAACTAAAACGACTACGTGCTTCAACACCGCTGTCCAGTAAGCGGTCTCAGTGACAAGATGCTTAACCAGCTCCTTCGCAATTGTGCTACCTGAGTTAGAGCGGGCGAGCCATGCTGCCACGTAGTTCCGGTGCTCGACGCTATTTTCATGTGCGCAAACCTTTTCTGTGCTCTTTTCCAATCAGAAAAGCCGTGCGTGGTGAAAGCACTGGGGTTGCTTGAAATCGAAATGTTTTTGCACATGAAACAGTAAACGGAACCTTTGAACTCCGAATACATTAACCAATGTCGCTCGTACGCCTCCAAATTTACAGCCTTTCGCACGAAAATAGGAGGTGACATATAGCAATTGTGAGTTTCGTATTGCCTTTCGGAAGACGGAAAATTTTCTGCCCGATTTTGACAATACAATGGCCCTTTCTCAAGGCATACACTCCGAAAGCTGTCAGTTATAACGTGCGGCCACTTAGCAGGGTCACTTCGAAGAATCTCGCAACGTACCCCTTGCTTCGGGGGTGTCTGTACTTCTCTGTTGTCGCAACAAGAAGCCGTCTTTTTCGTCCTCTCGAGGCACACTTTGTGCGTGGGAACATGATTATTTGAAGCCAAACTAACAGGAAACAAATCAGTCGGTTCTTGGAGTGTTGTTTCTTGGCGCTCGTCAGTAGAAGGAGGCTCATTGGGGAGGTTTGGCACCTGTTGATCAGCAGTAGTAGGAATCGGGCGTGGCGGACAGGACACCTGGAGCTCTGTGGCATGGGCCCGGCCGAGCAGCATAGACGTTGCGGACTCGGGAAGAGGAGAGGTCTCGGTTAGCGTCGGTTGCTCAGAAATATGGACGACCGAGGTCGGCACCGTTTTCACAGGATCCAGACAACCAAGATGAGTCAAACCATGCTTCTTGCCAGGAAACCGTGGTGATGGAGTTGGCAAGTCCCCCAAAGAACCACATTCGGTACTATTGGGAGTTTGATACGGACTCTGGGTAGAGCGATCATACTGTACCGCGGAAGCTGCATTCAGTAGCTACTTTGTCATCCTTGGTAGCTTCTCACGCTCTTCTCTTTCTAACTTCGCGCTTCATTTAGACGCACCACGCTGATGCTTCCGACCGAGCATTTTCGCATGAATGGATGGTAATTGTTCACTGGGCACTTCGTCAGTCCGACGCAACCCCAGGTGTCCAATGGTGGCCGTCCCGATGACTGGCGCACGCTGCCTGGATGGTCCGTGGCTGGCCGAGAGTGCTGCGTCCCTCGGGTGGTGGTGGTGGAGCTCCTCAGCGGGCGGGCTTATGCAAGCTTAACCTGTGGCTCGGGGCTCAATCGCAGGCCGCGATCAACTTCCTTTTACAGACGCGCGCCGCGTCTCTCTGTTACTAGCGCCAAAGCAGGCGTTGAAATACGCATAGAGTTCCTTGTACAAATTCCCTCCATTCTCCGTACAAACTCACTCCTTCTCCCGTTCCGGTCTCGTGTTCCTATTGGCTAGCACCAATCGTCTGTTCTTGGAGGTTCTCGATTTTTCTTTCGCCCCGTCGTAACCGAGCATGAGAACGAAGGGGAGAGGGCGACTCTTAGCCCTGTCGAAGTTACGCACCCTCCGTTGTCTCTGAGTCATCTTTTTCTACTTCTTTCTGGAAAGTGCGGCGGCCAGTCTGACCTACTTTTTCCGTCGAGCGCGCGCGAGGGTGCTCAGTCACTCGACAGGAATGGGCCCTGGAGACAAGCCTTTGTGTCCAGCTCTCCAGCTCTCCAACTTCCCCCTTCACTCTTCCACAACCCTAGCCCGAACAGTGAACATTCCATGCCACACGGCACGCGGACAAAAGCACGTGTGACGTTTTCTTTCCTTTCCTGCCTAGACTCTACCATCAGACTCCTCATCATCTGCTATCGGACTCATCCTCCCCTGCCCAAATTACCATCACGGTAAAAAAAAAAAAGTCGAATGGGAGGCACTGTTGGGTACTGCAGCACATCCTTTCTATGAAAAGGACAGCGGCGAAACTATTTGGGAGTTGGAGGGTGGTGTGGTGGTGATGAGGGGCAAGCGAGATTTAGGCCCTCATCCCACATTACATGTTTTAGGCGTTTCCTCCTTGCCCCTCCTCTCCAGACAGCACTGGACAGACGGACTGACCAGAAACCACGAAAACTCTTCCAAGCAAACGCACCTCACTTCGTAAAGCTCTGTTTCCTGGCAAGAAAAGAAATCGTTTTAGAAACGTGAGTGCGAGTCTTGCAAAGCCTCTCAGAACGTTAGTGAGCTTGGCAAGACAACTTACCTCGTATTTTCCTTTTAGATTTTTCCAGTGCGTTCGCAGCTGTGGCCAGGTCTGTTCATACCCTATGCGGGCCATTTCATCTCATACCTTTGAGAAATGGACTTGACTTTTCTGGCGGCGCGAGTCTAAAAACTCACCAATATTCATCTCTGAAAATATTGCAAGGAAAGCAGCGGTTTCTTCGACAGAGATATGCTTGCGGAGAGTGAAGTTGCCATGGGGGAGGCCATTTTGCTTCTGCTTCGGGCGCTGCTGTCTCGCAGCTTCACCAGTGCGGCAGACTCGTAGGTAATTCCTTCCCATAATTCCTAATGCGACGATTCTCCCTTTACATGCTTAACGTGAGTCAACTCGCGCCCATAAATCTATCCTCGCTTGGCGCATTATAGCGATGCGCCTACCTAGCGCATTACCGCTGGTTGCACGATCGAACGCGATGCCCTAGAAATGCGATGCGACGCGCTACTGTCGCATTCATGTAAACGCGGCTGCAGATGGCTTTCAAGATTGGGGCCCGCGCGTCGTGTCTTAACGCTCCATTGCAGGCCGATTTCGAGGAAAGGCCCGTGCAATACGCAGCCGCTGCTAGAGTATGGTTCGATGAAGTTCGGATGGGGCGCTAAAGAGCGATAACGGCTTAAAATGATGGGAACATAATCAGTGCACCAGCCCCGTCTGCCGGCGCCACTTGCAGTAGTTTCCTTGCGTCATGATTCACCTTTACCGCCGTTCGCAGCAGTTCGCGTAGCTGCATCGCTGTCGTTTGTAGTGGTAGGATCAGGATTCAGAACATTCATAATGACGCCAGGCTGTGTAGACATAAGGGGCAGAATGCTTACGCGTACTTAGACAAATCTCAGAGGAGTTTCTGCGTGCATTTTTTTTCTCGGGTGTGGGGCTCTGGTCGTAGTTCTTGAGCCGCGCAACCTATGCTGACAAAAATGTCCGTCGTACAAGCAGTTTTCAAGATGCTCAATAGTACACATGAGTGACTACAACGAAGGCACCAAATACAATAGCGAACGAAGGAAGACGACACGGGACAGCCACGTTTGTAGCGATGGCTACAAACGGGTGGATGTCTGATTTTTCCCTTTATTCATTACTTCTCTCCACTTTGCGAGTTTCCGCAGAACTACTACGTCAAATTCTTGCCTTTGCTTCGTGTTGTTGACAAATTCGACTTCGCCCTGCCATCTGCTAGCCGCCTGGTTAGCTCAGATGGTAGAGCGGCTGCCCCGGAAAGGCGGTGGTCCCGGATTCGAGTCCCGGACCAGGACGAATTTTTCTTCAACTATGAGGCTTCTCTCTCGAGGAACCCGTATGGGTTTCCTTTGTAGCGATTGCTACGAACGGGTGGATATCTGATTTTTCCCTTTATTGATTGGACACTAACTATGCTCTGAAATTGCCCGGTCGCAGGAAGGAGGTGAGGATATACCACTGCAATTTGATGAAGCAGTACATAGAGCGGAGCGGAGTCGTTAACTGTACCATCAAAGAGCAGGATGACACTAGTACCAAGTTTAATGAGTATAAGGCGACCTCCAACTTGGAAATCAGCTTACAAGAAGTAGTAAAACATTCGCTAAGCTCGCACGCTCTTAGACCCGAGCAGCTAAATGATTTAAGAGGGCTGTTGGGTGAATATCTCGACAGATTCAGCGATCGGCCAGGTAGAACCGATCTAATAACGCATGAAATAGAGCTGACATCAACCGAATCCGTAAGATCGAGGCCTTACACGGTGTCTCCACGATAGAGAGAAATTATGGAGGCAGAGATACAGCGCATGCTAGAGTTTGGAGTTATTGAGCCCACTGAGAGTGACTACACGTCACCGCTAATACTGGTAGAAACCCCTAACAAGGACGCTCGTCCGTGTGTTGACTACAGGAAGTTAAATGTCATCACTAGGGATCAGCTGTACCCGATACCCAACATTGAGGAACGAATTGAAAGAGTTAGCGCTGCTAAATACATTTCAACTATAAATCTCGCGCGCGGATACTGGCAAGTTCCCCTTTCGCAAAGTGCCAGCCGCTATGCCGCATTTATCTGACCTGTAGACACTTTTCGCTCTCTCGCACACAGCTTTGGGCTGAAGAAGCGCCGTTTATCGTCTCTAAGTTAATGGACATGGTCCTAAAAGACTTGCAGGAGATCGCCTTGCCATATCTTGATGATGTAGCAATTTTTTTGGACAGCTGGGAACAGCACGTATCGCAGCTCAAGCAGGTGTTCTCACGGTTGAGGGAAGCCGGCTTAACGATGAAAGCGGAAAAGTGTAGGTTTGGCTGTTCGCAGGTTACTTATCTGGGCCGTGTTGTCGGCCAGGGCACTAGACGGCCGGCCGAGCTGAAAATAACTACGATTGAAGAATTTTCACAGGCACGCACGAAAACAGACATCCGTTCATTTTTGGGACTTGTGGCGTACTATCAACGGTACATTCCGAATTACTCTCAAATAGCAAGTCCTTCAAAGGACGCCCTCCGAAAGGGACCACGGAATAGCGTGCACTGAGATACGGACAAAGAGAACGCTTTCCAAAATTTGAAAAAGCTAGTGGTTTCTCGTCCTGCGCTTCGCGCGCCAGACTACACAAACAAATTCATAGTTCAGCGCGACGCAAGCGATAGAGGTATGGGCGTTCTACTTAGTCAGGTCGGTGACGATAATGAGGAACATCCTATCTTCTATGCCAGCCGTAATCTAACTGTATGAGAGGAAGCCTACAGCGCTCCAGAGAAGGAATGCGCTTGTTTGGTTTGGGCAGCCCAGAAGTTGTGTAAATTGTACGGCGTGAGGTTCGTTTTCGAGACCGACCACTGTCCTCTGACGTCGCTCAATCAAACCTCACACAAAAATGGCCGCTTGCTGCGATGGAACCTCACTTTCCAAGAGTACAACTTCTCCGCTAGATCTAAGAAGGTAAAGTTGCATAGGAATGCGAATGGTTTGAGTAGGCTAATTTGAATTCTGCGTTTAAGGGTGCCGCCTATATTTAGGGTTGTTATTGTTAATTTTGTTAAGCCAAGAAGATCCCCTCTCATTTAGCATAATTATCTCTATGATTGCTCAATTTGTCAGCAGAAAATCGCTTCAAAAATTGGGGTAGCGAAACGCGGCATTTTTTTTGTTTCTGCACTTACGTTTTCTTGGAAGCCTAGCGGGTCTAAAGTGAGATCCAAGATACGTCATCTCGGCGCAGAGCTGTGTTGTGGCGTTCGTTTTGCAGTTGCCGGTCCTTGTTGGATGTTTTGGGGCGGTGACATCATTGCACAAGTGGTCACAGCAAGCCAAGGCATCACCCCCTTGCCACCAGCCGTTCGCTTCCTGCCCAGCGATTGTCAGCGCTAGACAGTGGAGATTTTTCAGGCCATGGATTAGCTGTGAGGAATGGCCTGTAGAGGTGCTGACATACAAAGTTTTCTCAGCCAGCTGCAGCTGCAAGCGTGGCGAGCTTCCCCGAAGAGACTGGTGGAAGCCTTCACCACCTCCCACGGTGACTCGTTTCGTAGGGACGATGTGCCGCGTCAACACCCCCTCGGCGCCGCTATGACTAAACGCGATCGGCGGACCAACTATTGTTAGTGAAATTGCCAACGCCTTCACGGTTCGACTGAAGCAGGGGGAGTTCCTGGAAGGAGATGCTTCGCGGTGCCTTTTCATGAGCCTTTGAAGACGCCAGACAATGGACAGCCGCGGCGGCCGCTGTACGAGGTCTGCTCGGGGATTAAGAAGTGCCTGCTTGAGTCAAGCACCGTGACCACGAGAACCCACTCTCCTCGGCGTGGTCAGTGAAAGCTGTGCGGAATTGTGTGTAAACCCCCCTCCCCAAGGCGGGTCGGCTACGATGACTGTGAACACTCCATGTTTGTAGCAAGTTCAACTGCCGTTTTTCCCTCACGTGGGGATCTAGGGAGGACAGAGTGTTTATAAGCAGCTGTTGTGCGGCTAATGAGTGTGCTTTCTCTCACAGTAATGCTAGACTGATGAACTGCAACGTCCTTATGTAGATACTGTAAATAAACCCATATTCTTCGTTCTCGATGAGAAGCAGTCCTTCCTTTTAGCAACGTCTTTAGCACGGATAAGTTGGACGGCGGCATGGGCCAGCTACCATCTATTTCATGCCTGACTGCAAACTTTACAGTAAACAGAACGATGCGTGAGGGCGTTCTTCCCTGTGATGTTCCCATAACAATAGACAATTCTTATTGGAAAACTAATTATTTGCCAGAAAAGATCATTTCGTATTACTCTTGTACCATAGACAAGCAGAAAGGTAATTTACAAGTGTCTGGATTTCATCAGGCAACATACTAATGTTGACCCGATGCCACATTTCGGTTGCAATGCGGATTGTATGTTCCGATATACATGATGTTTTGTTTTTAACTGCACCAAATTTATAATTATTGCCTGTGGCAGATTGCACAATTCTAGATCTTTCGAGATATTTGGAGATGACTTTTAACGTCTCCAACGTAATTCATTCGCATTCCCAGTAGTTAGTGCTTTAGTGTATGAAACAACAGCGTTTCCTTAAAAATTAGGTTAAACAACAGGTCATTGTTACCGTAACTTTGACAGCGCCTATTCTGAAACCAGTGTGCTCCTCAGAATTCATTCCAAGTCGATGTGGTTTCCACACTCACATCTACAATTCATAGATTGAAATATGTGCAGTAATGTAATTTATTAAACGCTGATTAGCGTAAATATGTCAATGAGTCATATGAGCAAGGTTAGATATCTGTTGGACGCTTAGGATTACAGAATGCGCACCAAGACAAGGCAAGCGCAGTCGAGGACGGCAGCAGACTAGGTGGGGTGAAGAAATTAAGAAATTCGCAGGCGCTAGCTCGAATTCGTTGGCGCAGGACAGGGGTAATTGGAGATCGCAGTGAAAGGCCTTCGTCCTGCAGTGGACATAATATAGGCTGATGACGACGATGGCAATTAGTCAAGATTAATTAACCAACTTCTGAAGCAATGAAGCTAGGAAAGAATAATTCCAATTAAGAAGTTGCAGAGCGGTTTGCAAAACGTCCGAATAAACAGTTTCTGTCTTTCTATCTATTTAGAAATTGCGTTTTTCAGCCTACTGCGAATGCCTGCGAAATAAATAAAAGAACACCACGTGGCATGCCAGCCTGACATGCTCCCAAGCGTTCTGCACACAAGCGAACCTAGCATTTAGCCGGGTGTGCTGCTGCTACGTCTATTAATCGCTATCGTGAACCGCCGCGAGGGAAGCACATCGCTGGCGTAAATCACATAGCCAACGCCTTCTTCATGGTAGTGCCGCGTTTTAAACGGCAGCACGCCCTGCTAGATGCTATGTTCGTTTGAACCCGGACAGCTTGGGAGCTCTGCAATCACGGCACGCGAATGGGTATGTCACATAGTAGTTCTTTGTATTTAGCGGGTACCCACAGTACCCGCTGAAGAGCACTAATACTTAACAGATAGAAAGTTAGAAACTGTCTAATCAGACATTTTGCAAAGCGCTCTACAACTTTCGAATTAGAACTTTCAGCCTATCTTCGTTGCTTCAGAAGTTGGTTAATTAATCTTGACTACTTATGTAATTAAGCAAAATACAAGAAATAGCCTCACACACTACATACAAAAGTGAGCAACATACATTTGGTCCCGTCGTCTTAGAGTGCATTGGCATATTTTTAAACTCTGGCGAAAGTAAGCTGAAACACCCTGCATATTTACAAAGCTATCACGTCTGTTGCATCACTACTTTGTTTCCCATCATGCGAGCTTTTCATGATGCGGGTGCAGCTTTAGTGTTCGTCTTCTTCTAGAGAGAAGTACAGCGATCAGGTACACAAGCTTGTTTTCTTGCTGCATTTGGCTAGATCTGTCATGCTCATCGCTATATGTCTAGTAAGCATGTTGGTTTCGCTTTTGAAGTGAGTGAAACTTGTGTGCGAGGAAGCACATCATATTGCATGTTGCTATTTCACGCTGGTAGCTGGGGTGGTACGCAGTTGAAGCATAGCCGATCAGCCCTTCTGCTGAAAAGTTCGAGTGTTTGCTTTTTGATTTGCAGGACTACTTGACGGTGTACGTGCCCTCTGTTCTAGACATCCGTGGGGCGTTCCGTAGATGGTTTCACGAGCTTTATGGATCTCGGTGGGCGCTCTCAATCTCAACAGCAACGTGACATGATTGCAACCTTGCCTACGTTCGTATGGGAATACCGCTTTAATTTCGCAAGCAATATCTAGCCTAATTACGCGTTTAATTAACACGAAAAGCGAGAGCGCAACGTGAACTGCACTTTGCGAACACGTTCCAGGCGCTCAGTCTGCAATTCCACTGTGCAAGCGTTATGGTTGCGTTGTTCACGTTGCCTCCGAGGTTGCACTAACTCGGAGACTACGCTAATGAATTTGCTGTGAAGTTGGGTTAGTTACTCCCGGTTACTGTGCTTTCGCGCCACACCTTGAACACTCCCCTACAGCTGGATCACGTGACTGTGACGTGCCCTTCTGTCAAGTCTATTGAGGCCGAAAACCGCCGACGGTTTGCGAACAGTCCGGGACAGGATAATCGAAGAGGCCCAGTGTACGCACGGGACCAGCTTCGGATTCGCTTCGGTTCACGTGATCCTGCCGTAGGATTAAATATGCAGCCAACGCGGTTCTACGCCAGTGGGTGATGCAGTAGCGAAACGGGCAATGTGCTCAGGAATTCTTCGTAATTGTGGTCAGCAGATATTTACCGACTTTTTGTAATCATGCCGATAATTGGTTTTTACTGCTGCGGCCTTGCCCACTTTGTCTTGAATGCCTTATTGTTCGGTTCAAACTTCTTCCTATAATTCTTTTGATTTGTGGCGACATTGAGGCCAACCCAGGGCCTCCTGAGAAATAAGTGCTAACTGAGCTTTTTGCTGGGCAGAGTTCATTGAATAGAGCTTTCCAGGCCGTACAGGCATCCCAGTAAGAGACTGTCGAAGAAGTCAGCTCATTGACAAATCGCGTTGATGGCGCTTAGTGCCATCTGATAAACTTCAGTGCAGTTATAAACAAGTCCATGAATGGAGAGTACAATGTCTGACACTTCTGTTCGTAGCTGCAGTCATTAGAAATGGCTAGGGATCTTTCAAAAGAACCACAGGAATTCAAAGGTGAGCTAAGAAACGAATTCAAAAACTTAAAAAAATCTCTTGAAAGAAACATGCGTGCAGAAGAAAGAGGGCTCTGGGCCGATATTGATGACATCAAGCAAAGCATGAATTTTATAAGTAAAAGTCTTGACGATGCTAACCAGCGACTTTATGCTACCTTGACCGAGAACAATTCTCTTAAGAAAGAAAATGAAGTGCTCCGGCAGCAAGTACGATCATTGGAGAGGGATCTGGCTGAATGTCAAACCAGTCTTGTGAAATCGGAGCAGTACTCGCACTACAGAAACCTTGTGTCTAACCGATATCCTCGCTAAAATTGGTGAGGCCATCAGTGAAACCGTCTCCGCCAGCGATATAGACGTAATTCACAGGGTGGCAACCAAAGACAAAACAAAGAACATTTTTGTACAGTTCATAAAGCGCGAAAACGAGACAACGTCTTAGAGAAGGCAAAAAAAAAGAACTTACGAACAGAAACCTGGGTGCGTCACTGGGAGCGGCCGAAACAGACGCAAACTCGCCTGTTTTTGTAAACAAACAACTGTGCCAATTTTTGAAGAGATTGCTTGATACGGGCAGTCGCGGGCTAGCGCGAACATGGCTGGAAGTTTCAAAAAAGGTGGCATTTTTGTCCGTCGGGATGAAGCGTCAGCCGTTCTGGCAATAAAACGCGACAGCGATCTGAACAAGATTACCGCGACAGGAAAGAGTGCGCATGCTTGGCGCGAGCGCTACGATTTTCAAGCATGTGCAAACATGGCTACCTATTGTGTGCTACCTCAGGACATACGTGCTTTCACATCTGAGAATCCCGACAAGCTTTTTAAGCTTTTTCATCCAAACGTAAGATCCATTAGGTATAAACTTGACGAAATTATCACCCTTTTAGAATCATGCAATGTTAGACTTTATGCACTCATGTTCACTGAGACTTGGTATGGTGAAAACTCGGATCATTTTATTTTACCGTATTACAATAATTTCTTTGTAAATCGTAAAAATTGCAGAGGTAGCGGAGTCTCCATTCAGGTTGCTGTACCAGGTTTTGAAATGCTACACGAATTTAGCACCGTTACAGGCGATATTGGAATAATTTGTATTAAGAAAACTAACAATGTGTTCGCTGCGCTGTACAGACCGCCAAGCGGCAACTTCGTCACGTTCTTAAACTTTTTTGGTTCTTTAATTTATTGCGCCAATGAAAATAGCTGGTTGCTGACAATAGGCGGTGATATGAAAATTGATGTTCAAAAGGTCTCGAGCCGGGCGAATGACTTATTCGTTGTGTTACAAAGTAATGGTTTTCATAATATTGTCACGTGGTGGTGACGTTAAGAACACAGTGGCGATACTGTGAAAGGCAAAACTAGATTTTATTGGGCGAACCTGTGCCCACAAAACAGGCTACACTTATAGCACAACGAAAGCGGCGAACACAGTCGGCGATCGTCGAAAATCTGATCAGCGGGTCAAGCGCGTCGGCTTTTATACAGAATCATCGAATGTTCCAGACTAATCGTTAGGACCCGCGTGCCTTCCACAAAGTTCTACAGCATTCGCGTTAGGCGAATAAATCAGATAACACAAGGTTGGGCGACAACAGACTGCGGATAGAAGCACCGATAACTTTCCAGAAACTTCGGATACATGCAAGCGCGTCCCGCGCTGTGCGATAAGATTTGTTAGGCGGCGAAACGTGGTCGCCCGATAAAGATAAGTACACGTGTCAATACCCCCCTCTTAAAAAGCATCGTCCCGAAGCTACAAATGTACGAGAGCGAAACACAAAAGGACACTTATTAAACATAAGTAACAAAACAACGAAAAGAATTCAAATCCAAAGGGCAGTTACGCGAAGTCCCAAAGTTCGTTAACGCTGGTGGTACGGCTTGAGTCGCACAACGTGGACAATTTCAGGTCGTGAGCGGCGCCGCTGTGACTGCGAAATGCCGTCTGGAACGACCTCATAGTCCAGTGCGCCAATACGTCGGATGATCTTGTACGGTCCGAAATAGCGACGCAAGAGCTTCTCGCTCAGTCCTCGTCGGCGTATAGGGGTCCAAACCCAAACACGGTCACCGGGCTGGTACTCGACAAAGCGTCGTCGGAGGTTGTAGTGTCGGCTGTCGGTCCTCTGCTGGTTCTTGATCCGCAGGTGGGCGAGCTGTCGGGCTTCTTCGGCGCGCTGGAGATAGCTAGCGACGTCAAGATTTTCCTCGTCAGTGACGTGCGGCAGCATGGCGTCGAGCGTCGTCGTCGGGTTCCTGCCGTAGACCAGCTTGAACGGCGTGATCTGTGTTGTTTCTTGTACCGCCGTGTTGTACGCATAGGTTACGTACGGCAGGACCGCGTCCCACGTCTTGTGTTCGACGTCGACGTACATTGCTAGCATGTCGGCGAGGGTCTTGTTCAGGCGCTCCGTGAGACCATTCGTCTGCGGATGGTAGGCAGTTGTCCTCCTGTGGCTTGTCTGGCTGTACTGCAGAATGGCTTGGGTGAGCTCTGCTGTAAAAGCCGTTCCTCTGTCGGTGATGAGGACTTCTGGGGCGCCATGTCGCAGCAGGATGTTTTCGACGAAAAATTTCGCCACTTCGGCTGCGCTGCCTTTTGGTAGAGCTTTAGTTTCAGCAAAGCGGGTGAGATAGTCCGTCGCCACGACGATCCACTTATTCCCGGATGTTGACATCGGAAACGGCCCCAACAAATCCATCCCAATCTGCTGGAATGGTCGGCGAGGAGGTTCGATCGGCTGTAGTAATCCTGCTGGCCTTGTCGGTGGTGTCTTGCGTCGTTGACAATCTCGGCATGTCTTGACGTAACGGGCGACGTCGGCGGTCAGACGCGGCCAGTAATACCTTTCCTGTATTCTCGACAGCGTCCGGGAGAATCCGAGGTGCCCAGCGGTTGGATCGTCGTGTAGGGCGTGCAGTATCTCTGGACGCAGCGCTGACGGTACAACAAGAAGGTAGCTGGCGCGGACTGGTGAGAAGTTCTTCTTCACGAGTAGGTTGTTTTGAAGCGTGAACGAAGATAATCCACGCTTAAATGCCCTAGGGACAACGTCGGTGTGCCCTTCCAAATACTCGACGAGGCCTTTTAGCTCCGGGTCCCCTCGTTGTTGTTCGGCGAAGTCTTCCGCGCTTATTATGCCAAGGAAGGCGTCGTCATCCTCGTCATCTTGCGGCGGTGGGTCAATGGGGGCGCGTGATAGGCAATCGGCATCTGAGTGTTTTATTCCGGACTTGTATGTTACAGTGACGTCGTATTCTTGTAGTCTGAGGCTCCACCGCGCCAGCCGTCCTGAAGGGTCCTTTAAGTTAGCTAGCCAACACAACGCGTGATGGTCGCTGACCACTTTGAATGGCCTGCCGTAGAGGTAAGGGCGAAATTTCGCCGTAGCCCAAACGATGGCGAGGCATTCCTTTTCGGTTGTAGAATAATTGCCTTCCGCTTTTGACAACGACCGGCTAGCGTAAGCTATCACGTGTTCATGTCCATGTGGACATGAACACGCCGCTTTCGTTGTGCTATAAGTGTAGCCTGTTTTGTGGGCACAGGTTCGCCCAATAAAATCTAGTTTTGCCTTACCCAGCACCTCCACCAGATGTCACGTGGTGGTGACGTTAAGAACACAGTGGCGATACTGTGAAAGGCAAAACTAGATTTTATTGGGCGAACCTGTGCCCACAAAACAGGCTACACTTATAGCACAACGAAAGCGGCGAACACAGTCGGCGATCGTCGAAAATCTGATCAGCGGGTCAAGCGCGTCGGCTTTTATACAGAATCATCGAATGTTCCAGACTAATCGTTAGGACCCGCGTGCCTTCCACAAAGTTCTACAGCATTCGCGTTAGGCGAATAAATCAGATAACACAAGGTTGGGCGACAACAGACTGCGGATAGAAGCACCGATAACTTTCCAGAAACTTCGGATACATGCAAGCGCGTCCCGCGCTGTGCGATAAGATTTGTTAGGCGGCGAAACGTGGTCGCCCGATAAAGATAAGTACACGTGTCAATATTATAGCAACGCCAACACGCGTTACTCTTTCAAGTGCATCTGTGCTAGATTTATTCGTTACTAAAAAAATGTCAATAACATTTTCTCTGGTGTCATAAACAGTGACATCTGTGATCACTTACCTACTTTCGTATGCTTCAGCGTAACAGCGCGTTGAAACAAAAGGAGTGGCCTGAACTCACGTACCGGAAAGTATTATTCTATCACGTTAGAAAATTTTAGGGATAAGATCGCTCAAACAGACTGGAAGGAAACATTTACTTTTTTTTACTCATTTACTCATTTCTAAAAATTTTCAAGAAAGATTATTTTGAGCCCTTCCCATTACGCACATACCGTAAACAAAAAAGGTTGCGTAAACCATGGATCACACATGAACATATCAAGCTTATTAAGCATAAGAACAAACTTTTTGACTACTTTCACGTAGCATGGAAAAATTAAAACAATTTAGAATGTTTTGAAATAGGTCGAATAAAGATATAAAAATATCAAAAAGCGAATATTACAAGCGTGTATTTTACAACAATTGCTTGCGTGATAGCGCCAAAGTGTGGAGGAAAATTAACGAGGTATTAAACAAGAGCACTAAGGGGGATGCCACGATTGACAACCTTGTTATAAATAACAAAAGGGTCGGTGGAAACGAACTAGCTAACCTTTTTACCGATTAGTTTGTTGAAATTGAAACTAGTATATACTGCCATGAAGCTACTAATCATATTCCTAGTTTATTCCATACAACGTACTTACTGCCAACATCCATCCCTGAAGTAGCAACATTGTATCACAAGCTTAAAGAAAGCCGTAGCCGTGATTTAGATGGTCTAGAAATAAAAGCAATCAAATACGTTATAGATTTATTTGCGCCAGCGCTTACACACATATATAACGTCTCTCTTTAGACGAGTATTCTTCCGAACACCATGCAGGTAGCAAAAGTTTCAGTAATCTGCAAGAATGGTGACAAAAATTGTTTAGGTAATTACCGTCCAATGTTAATCTTGCCTGAATTCACTAAGGGACTCGAGAAAGTGATTTATTCTCGTATTGAGAGTTTTATTGGAAAATATAACCTCTGAACAGATTACGAATTCGATTTCAGAATGGGACGCTGCACTGAGACAGCACTTCTAGCTCCAGAAGGAAGAAATATTAAACAATTTTCAGAATAAGGTAATGACATTGGGTATACTCTTGGATTTTAGCACAGCCATCGATCAAGTCAACCATCGAGTATGGATAAGTTAGAGCATTATGGGTTTCGTGGCACAACACTACAACTTTTTAACTCTTACCTGAGTGCATGCCATCAATACGTGGAACTAATTAAGATAAATCTCGAAAGAAGAAGAATTCCCTCCGAGCGGCCGCTGCTTCTTCGGTGAGATGTTATTTTCTGTTTTCTTCGAAAAATCAGTGCTGTGTTCAGACTTCACTGTTGTCCAGGGAGAACAGACATGCCGTGGGATTCCTGTGTGCTAAAGACGCGCACTCATCATCATCATCAGCCTGGTGACGCCCACTGCAGGGCAAAGGCCTCTCCCATACTTCAACTACCCCAGTCATGTACTAGTTGTGGCCATGTTGACCCTCCAAACTTCCTAATCTCATCTGCCCACCTAACTTTCTGTCGCCCCCTGCTACGCTTCCCTTCCCTCGGAATCCAGGCCGTAACCCTTAATGACCATCGGTTATCTTCCCTCCTCATTACATGGCCTGCCCATGCCCATTTCTTTTTCTTGATTTCAACTAAGATGTCATTAACGCGCGTTTGTTCCCTCACCCAATCTGCTCTTTTCTTATCCCTTAACGCTACACCTATCATTCTTCTTTCCATAGCTCGTTGTGTCGTCCTCAATTTAAGTAGAACCCTTTTCGTAAGCCTCCAGGTTTCTGCCCCGTACGTGAGTACTGGTAAGACACAGCTGTTATACACTTTTCTCTTGAGGTATAATGGCACCCTGCTGTTCATGATCTGCGAATGCCTGCCAAACGCACCCCAGCCCATTCTTATTCTTCTGATTATTTCACTCTCATGACCTGGATCAGCAGTCACCACCTGTCCTAAGTAGATGTATTCCCTTACCACTTCCAGTGCCTCGCTACCTATCGTAAACTGCCGTTCCCTTCCGAGACTGTTAAACACTACTTTAGTTTTCTGCAGATTAATTTTTAGTCCCACCCTTCTGCTCTGCCTCTCCAGGTCAGTGAGCATGCATTGCAGTTGGTCCCCTGAGTTACTAAGCAAGGCAATATCATCGGCGAAGCGCAAGTTACTAAGGTATTCTCCATTTACGCGCACTATATCGCGTGATTTGGCTGCGCTCCGCAGCGCATCTACGCCTACCACGGCGGTAGGCAGCAAAGAACACCGGCACAAGCCATATGCCCGACAGCGCGTTCCTAGGCCCATGAGTGCCGCAGAATCGGCGCCGCACTCTGAAGTGCCACAACAAGCGTCCAATGTCATCAAGCCGGCGACGCTAGTTTTCAACGCTGCCCTACCTTCCAGCGCACCTTCAGTGAATATGGCTGAGACAAGCGAAAGTGAAGCCAAGAAACCATTGGTTGACGACGACAAAACATCTACCTATGATCTAAGTGAAGATGAAGACATAGACTGCGATGAAACGCCGTTCTCCTTGGTAACGTATAAAAAGAAGCGGCCTGAGGGAATTCCAGTTGTTTTTCGTCCTTCACAGGAAGGACGCAACTTCTGGCAAGTGAATCCAAACCGAACTGCGTCGGAAATTGTCTCTGCGGCAAAAGAAAAAGTGCAGTCTTTCCGCGTGAATAGAGTTGGAAGTTTCTCTGTCAACGTTACTTCAGTCTCATCTGCAAGACATCTACTGTCGATGATTGAAGTGGCTGGTTTGGAAGTCAAGCCATTCATTCCGGCGTCTTATACCAAGAATGTTGGCAAGATACGCCATGTGCCAGTTGAGCATACGGAAGAACAACAGGTTGACTTCCTGAAGGATTTTGGAGTGACATCTACCCGTTGTCAGGCACGCTACAATCACCAAGAAGACGGAGCGGTAGAATCACGTCCTCTGAGAACCGTCATCCTCCATTTCAGAGAAGACAAACCAATGCCGCAACGAGTGCATTTAGGTTTCACGAGTCACCCCGTAGAAGAATATCATGGTCCTGCTCTAAGATGTTACAACTGCCAGAGATTTGGACACTTATCGAAGAACTGCCGCAGTCAGCGTCACTGCAAGATATGCTCAGAAGACCACAACCATTCAGAGTGCAAGTCTGTGTGTCAGCCAAAGTGTGCCAACTGTGGCGGAAACCATACAGCTTCCTACTCCGGGTGCCCTCAGAGCAGAGCTGCCTCAAGGTTACGCAGACATGAGTTAAAATACGGAAGGCTGCCTCCTCGTAATGCGCCCCAACCCAACCTTGATGTTGTAAGATGCGCGCCTCCAACTCCTAACAAAGAAATAGAGAAAGGGGTCCATATGAGCTATTCTGCAGCTGTAAAGCACTCAGGTCGACAACGTTCTGATAGCGAGCGGCATGATCCACCTTCAGAGAATGCTACTCATCTTGACCAGGCTTCGAGTGAAATTCACCGACCTTCTCAGCAACGCCCTCAGCCATTGACACAGCAACCTCATCTAACATCTGAGCGACTACCTCAGCATTCGCCTCAACCAAACCAGTCATCCAACCGACCATCTCAGTCAACTCTTCAGAGACCTGCTTCGAGCACGCATGGAGCTTCAGCGTCGTTTGGTGATTACGCATCTTTACCCGTAGCACAGATGACCCTGGCCATGCTATTCACAGCTCTGCGTACAATTCTAAGTGCCATTCCACAAGCAAACAACCTACCTGAGGCAAAAAGCACTGCTTTCTATGGAACCGTTGGTGCTTTCACAACCACCAACAGCTCCACGGCAGGCTTACAATGAATAATCGTTACAACAATGTTTTCGTATTTCAGTGGAATGCCAATAGCCTTCGAAATAAGTCAGCTTATTTTCGGAAACAACTAGCTCAACATAACTTTCCTGTTTTATGTATACAGGAGGCGGGCGTAAGAGATGACTTTCGTCTTTCAAACTATGTTATATATAAATCATCACGCATTTCTGGAAGTAGCAAAGCGATGTTATGCGTGAGAAAGGACCTGCCGTCCTATTTAATACAGTCGAGCGATTTAATTATACCGGTGTTCGTAGCATGCAAGATATGTTTTAGAAACACAAGCGTCACAGTGATCAGTCTTTATCTACAATGTGCTAGCAAAATATCAGTTGACAGCTTGGTGAAAGTGTTTGGTATCGCCAACTCACATGTGCTGGTTTGTGGGGACTTCAACGCACATAACGTCATCTGGGGCAGTGAATATAACGATTCCCGTGGAAGCATCATAGAGTGTGCCACAGAAAAAAACTAATCTGATCATGTTAAATGACAGCTCTCCAACGTTCTTGCGGGGGTTTCGTTACTCAAGCTGTATAGATGTTACGCTCTGCTCACAAGACCTTGATGGCATTGAATGGTCAACGGACATAGAAACGCACGGTAGTGATCATTTTCCGATTCTGGTAAAACATCGCCTCATACGGAGTCAGGGGACCCGGCGCTACTCAAAATATACTCATTGACAAAGTTTTCGTCACCATTTAAGTAACTCATTGGGCGAAAATCTGAGCTTTCAAAGTTTTGCAAATATATTGTGTGAGTCTTACGAGATTTGCACAAAGCAAGTCACTGTTCCAAATGAATACGCTGCAGTCGACGGGGAAATTTGAATGTCTAAGAGCAATTGGAAGACGCGCAGAACGGGCTCACCGCCGCAGTGCAACGCTGGATGACTACAAGATGGCACAGAAAGTTCGGTCAACTTCGCGTAGACGCTTACAAAAATTAGGTACGAGAAGGTGGCGAGAATACTGTGCGTTGTTGTCTCCGTTTACTCCAGTTTCCAGAATATGGTCAGTTGTCCGATCTTTCAGTGGTCCAGTTACCCAGAGCCATCCCTTCCGAGCCCTTGCCGTAGCTCGAAGCACTCCGGAAACATCTGTTGCTGACGAATTATGTCAACTTATATCCAGACCAGGAATTCCGTTTACTTGCCTACAACTTACAAGTTCGACAACACTAGCAGAACAGAAAGTTCGTGCGTGCTTTATGTCACAACATCCTCAACTTGACTGAGTTTAGTCTAAATGAATTGAAATGTGCTCTTACGTCATGCCGTACAAAGACAACCGCAGGCCCAGATGGTGTCACGTATATGATGCTAAAGAACCTAGGTCCAGTAGGAAGAATGGCCCTTTTGGAGATATTTAATGATATCTGGATAAGAGAGACTCTTCCAGATTCATGGAAATTAGCCCAGGTAATTCCAGTACTAAAACCAGGAATGACTCCCCTTTGTCTTGGCTCCTACCAACCAGTCAGTCTCACAAGCTGTTTTTCCAAACTACTGTGGAAGATGATAGACCACCGACTGCAGTGGTGGTGTGAACACACAAATGGGTTTTCCAATTACATGACCGGTTTTCGACAAAATAAGGGTACATTGGATTCAGTATTAGACATTGCCACATACGTCGAACATGAACATAGTTGCGGAAATGTGACAGTAGCAGTATTTTTAGACATTCAACGAGCATTCGACACTGTAAGTCACATACACATCCTTGCTGGCATGTTAGCGCTTGGCCTACACGGTCGACCACTTGGATGGGTATCAAATTTCTTGAAAGACAGAAAAATATTTATGGAAACAATCGAAAGAGAGAGTAATTATCACAGCATCACGCAGGGCGTTCCGCAGGGCAGTGTTCTCAGTCCGTATTCAACTGTGTCATGGCAGCCTTGCCACTGAGGCTCCCGTCTATTCGCTGCACGCAGATGACATCTGCATATGGGCCTCTAGATCTCGTATACATGACATTCAAAGAAAGCTGCAAGAGGGTCTTGATAGTATCGACACATTTTAAAAAGAAAGAGGCATGAGTCTTTCATACGCAAAGACAGCCGTACTTCCTTTCACTAGACGACAGCTGAATAATTTCCAACTTACGCTTAATGGGAAAACTGATGTTTGTGAAAGAGCATAAATTTCTTGGAGTTATTCTTGACCGCCAGCTAACATGGGCTTCACACATCCGCGCAATTGAAAAGCAGACCAATGCAGTAATAAACGTACTTCGGCGACTCGCTGGCACAACGTGGGGGGGATTAGTCTCTTCACTACTACAGGTTCATAACGCACTCATAAAACAAAGAATTGCTTACTCGGCAACTATTCTCCATGGTTTATCGCAAACTTCTGAAGAACGTCTTCAAAGTTTGCTGGCAAGAGGGCTGCGAGTGTGTCTTGGGGTTCCGCACGCTACCTAGAGTTCTTTAGCAATTGCAGAAGCCCGTCACCCACTATTTCCAGTGTTAAAAACGGCCACCTGCAGTGCAAGTTTGCCAGGCAGTTACGCTAGCGGTGAAAACCTCATCTTGGAATGCCGCCGCCAACCTCTAGCCACGGCGTGGCTAAGTCGACTTTGTGTCGGTATCAATACGCGCATCCTCCACACTCCATCGCTTCAGCTAGGATGCGTTGTGACTGAAGGAGTTCGACGAAGCAGGCTTTGTGCGCAACACGACAACGCGGACTTGATCTCCTACGGGCGGGGGAACTGCCGCGGGAACACCGACGGAGGCTCCTTCCCACGCACCGCCCAAGACGCAAGACAACGCGCTACCCGGAACGGCTCCGAGTTCTACGAAATTCGTGTGGTGTCGCTTTGGGACCATGAACACGTGTGTGTGTGCATGTGTGTGTATAAACCGTCCTGCGGAGAGGCGGCTAGTTTGCGATGACTAAACGAACCTTCGCGTCACCTTGTATCGCGGGAGGACCGAGTGTTTAAAAACTGCTGTTGTGCGGATGCTCGACACACTTCTCTTAAGCAGTCATGTTGGACTGAGACACTTCTCTCAAGCAGTCATGTTAGACTCATGTACTTCCTCAAACAGTCATGTTAGACTGATATAAATACTGTAAATAAACCCATATTCCTCGTTCTCGATGAGAAGCAGTCCTTCCCTTCATCAACGTCCTCAGCCTGGATAAGTTGGACGACGGCATGGGCCAGCTACCTTCGAATTCATGCCGGACTCCAATCTTGACAACAGATCACGAACGATGGGATTGAGCCCCCAATCCTGACGCCAGTCATACGAACGGTTGAAACATGCCGCAATATTTATCGCATCTTAACCCAACACGAGAAGCATCCATTAAAACTCGCGCTTACCGAAAGAAACAAAAGCAAAATTCACGATGTTATTCGAGAACATAAAGCATTATTACCAAGATTTGAATTATGCAAAGTGGATGTTTGTTACCCTCCCTGGATGTTAACATGTCCTAAAATAGAAGTATCGGTTGACGGTATTATATCTAAGAGAGACATGTTCATAGTAGCCGCACAACAACTAGCACTCTTCCAAATTTACTCCTTATATCCCCACTACATTAACGTTTATACAGATGGTTCGTGTCATAAAATTCCTGGACTTCAGCATTCGTCATTCCACATTTAGCGCTAGAGCAAACATTCAAATTATCCCGAGAGACATCTTCCACCGTGGCAGAACTGTTTGCAATCCTGTGTGCTTTGCGTTTCATAACATCAGAAAAACATTCGCAAAAATGGGTTATCTTTAGCGGTTCGCAAGCCGCTCTCACATTACTACAGAGCAATAAGAAAAATACTTTTAACACTTTGCTATTGTATGAGACACTCAACGAACTTACAAAAGCGAGCGCAATGAACCACGTAATTGCATTCCAGTGGATACCTGGGCCCTACAATATTCCTGGTAATACTGCAGCGGACGCAGCTGCGAATCGGGCGCGCAATAACGTGGAGACAACCAATCTTCCTCTATTGCGTAGTGAAGTCCGTCTGCTCCTGAGACAGCTTTTTTGTCGCCTCAGCAAAACTACCTGGTTTGATCAGCAAACTAAAAACTCGGAGTTATACTTTATAGACCCATCTATAAACTTATCAATGCCGGAAAATCTAAGAGACAACAGAAAATTTGAAACATTGGTACACCGCCTGCGTCTTGGTACTGCATTTACGAAGCACTTCTTGTATAGGATAAAACGTGTCTCTAGTCCGCAGTGTTCTTTTGGCCATCCAGACAAAGAAGTGCACCATCTTCTTGTCGAGTGCACGAAATACGATACACAAAGAACGGTACTGCAAGCTAATTTGTTTATATTAGACAGAAGACCATTCACTCTAAAAACGATACTTGGCCCATGGCCAACTGCGGGCCTTCAAAAAAGAGCGTTTCTTGCTCTGAAAAGTTCTTAGAGGACACCAACATTTTGGGAAAATATTAGGTATCAGATGATCCGAATACGCTAAATGAGTAACACAAACGTTGTTCGTGGTTCATAATTGGTTTATGTGGTGATCACAACTTTTACGCAATATGTATAAATCTGTTCTGTACTTGCAGTGCACTACATGTGTTGTGTGTTTTGGCTGTTCAAAACGTCTGACTATATAAGCGTATGTGGACTGAACTAATGCCCAGAACTTTGCGACTCATGTACTGTTGGACTGTATATTTTTAATTCATCCATTGTTCTACTGAGTGCCATATTTCATGTCGATATTCTCCCTTTTTACGCAAATTTGGTTCCTTTACCAAGGGACAAGGAGTAGCCGGTGCCACGATAAAGGCACCAACCTTTCCTAATATTTATTTCAATAATAAAAAAAAAGCGATAAATCTCACCCATGGCCTACTGAAATTGGAGTTCCACAGGGTAGCATACTGGGACCAATTCTCTTTCTTTTCGGTATTATTGATATTGACACGTGTACTTGTCTTCACTGGGTGAGACGTTTCACCGCCTAACAAATGTTATCGCACAGCGCAGGACGCGCCTGCATGTTTCGGAAGTTTCTGGAATGTTATCGATGGTTCTATCCGCTGTCTGTAGTCGCAGGTGTAACAGGTGAATATGTAACAGGTGAATATGTTCTAGATTGGTGGATGTTGTATTACCCCATACTAATTGGCAATAGTTTAAATGGGATTGGAAAAGTGAATTGTACAGGAAGAGTTTAATACGTGTGGAAAGAATGTATCTCATATGGCCTTCTACACCAGTTATCCTACTTATTTTGCTTAGAACGTGTTTGACGTGATTGTCCCAAGACATGTTCGCTGAAAAGAAGACACCCAGACATTTGAGACTCTCGACTATTTCAATGCTCCTTGAGTTTAATACAATGTCTTGACGGAGAGGTATTTGCTTACTTGAAGAACAGAGCGCTACGAAGACGCGGAGTAATAGAGGAACATGTACGGCGGACAAGGCGCTACTTCCAACTAAATGTTTTTTGAAGAAACAGGCTTTTAAATAGATACAACCTAGAATGGCCCATCGTGACATCCCGACCTCTCTATCCCATTAGAAATGCTCTTTTTCGGTAAGCGTCGGTGAAGGGCAGCTAATGCACGTGCCCTCAGCCTTTGCAATGTAGAAAGCTTCTAATATCTCTCGTTCTAGTCTATATCTAGACCGTACCAGAAACCTGGTGTGACAAAGACTAACTAAGATTAACTAATATCAATTAACACATTTATACTTGCATCGGAGGCTCTAAACTTCACGTGCGAAAGGCCTTGTGATAACAGCATTCGCTTTCTGGACCTCAATCTCACTCTAATGAACAGCCATGTCTGTTCCGAATACCAGCCGAGGATGAACAGGCAGCTAATTTCATACGACACTGCGCACTCCAAGCTAGTAAAAAGAGGAGTTGCAATGACTTGTCTAAAGGAAGCTCTAAATAAGTCTTGCAATCACAAAGTAGAAAGCAGTTTCAATAACCAGGTTTCAAGGCTACGCCTAGCCGGTTTCCCTTCACTCTTGATCTCAAGCGTCTGCGATAAGCTTCTTCAAAAGATCAAACAGGCAAGAGAGGGCACTAACACAAAAAAGCCATCTGATAGGAAGGGAGTACATGTGATTCTTTATTGGCACAGGGTGTCTCACAACCTCAAGAAGGTTGCGCAAAGGCACAGTGTTAACCTTCTATTCAGTGCACCCTGTAAGTTGGCCAAGATATGCCCTATGTTGACAAAGGCAAAACCCGAACCCTAAATTCTATAGAGATTCTATAGTAAGATGCAACTTTAGAAAAAAGGGGGCATTTACTCCTCCGAGGCGGAGGCACACGAGCATCCACCAATGGGCGCGCACTCTGGATAAACGTCATGAGCCAGACGGCCGGTTACCCCGCCGATGGAGATGGCCGCGCGCGCTTCGAACAGGGCGAGGTAGCGTCAGCTGTGTGCTTCAGCCCCTCGTCAGAGTGAATTCCATAATTGTTTGTGATGATCTACCATGCCGGAAATATTACTGCGAGCTTACGATGCGCCATTTCTGCCACGTCCATTTATTCTGAGCCGCGATCCGCCTAAGGAACACTGCAGCGAGCATCGCTGGCGCTTCGCTACGATTTGCCTGTAAACAGGATCCCGCGGCGACCGCTACGAACACACATCCTGCGTGCTTGTTCCATGTTTTATTTCGCTCCCGAGTGAAGTTAGGGCGAGAAAGTTTTCCAAAGACTGGTGCCTAGGGTAGCAGGGGGTGTGTTCGTATACTGTGTCACTGCGTTTTTCGTCAGACGGGGTGAAGTGATGGAGCAAAACCATTTTCAGGAGAAATCAGAAAAGTGTGCGCGCAACAGAAACTATTTGCAGAAGAAGCCTTCAACGCAAAGATTTGTCGCCGTCAACTTAGCGTGAACTATCAATAGAGAGGTTTAGCTTTCCCGATATTCCGGTGAAACGCATGGTACGGTAGCTAGAGTACGGTGGCTAGGGTTGGGGCGGAGGCGTAAATGTGAGTGGTCTGCATGGTGCAGCCACCTGGTGGCGCAGTGCTCAAACAGACAGAAACAGTTAATATTGCATAACCGAGCCCATTTTTCTTCGCTGCTGGCGTAAATTTTCGGCACTGGCGTAATCATGTTGCTGCCCCAACGCCCCGCCCGCCTGCGTTTTACCGGTACACCGGACAAGCTAAATATCTCTATTGTGAGCAGTGAGATAGCCGAGTGCCTAGCGACGGTGTTCGAGCGTTGTGTAGCACCGTCGATTGATTGCTGTCCACCAGTTCTCACTAAAAATTAAATTATGGGGTTTTACGTGCCAAAACCACTTTCTGATTTTGAGGCACGCCGTAGTGGAGGACTCCGGAAATTTCGACCACCTGGGGTTCTTTAACGTGCACCTAAATCTAAGTACACGGGTGTTTTCACATTTCGCCCCCATCGAAATGCGACCAGTTCTCACTGCACGCGCAAGCTGTAGAATGCGTGCTGCGGAATTGTGAAAACACGAAACCAAAAAAATATATATTTTTTATGCTATTTAAAACCAAGAATATTTATTTAAAACGATGAATGAAGCATTTTTGCACCTTCCTGCCTCGACCGTATTCTCGCCCCAGGTTTGTAATGCTCGCGATAAATGCATTGTTTTATATAAGTACTTTTTCAATAGTAACTGATTCATTTTAAGCTCGAAAAATGAGTAGCAGATACGCCGCGTACACGTGAACAAGCACAAAAGCGTTGCAGAGCTGCTCTTTCTATTTTTGTCACTTGCAATGAACCTAAAGAGCAGACCACGGGCAGCGTTGTGGAAGGCACGGGGCTATTTTTCTGCCGCTATCCGGCATGTGCTGTAGCACATGAGAGCTCTAATAAACCAGCCATCAAAATAGAAAAGTCTTTATTTATGCCGAGAATTACGCGTTTGAGGAGCACGATGTTTCGAGCGGGACTATTTTAGTCGCGGAGGCAATCGGCTGTCGCGCTTCGGTCATCTGGGCAGGGCCTCCCCTTTTTTCTAAAGTTGTATCCGACTGTAGGTTGTATCTATTTAAAAGCCTGTTTCTTCAAAAAACATTTAGTTGGAACTAGCGCCTTGTCTGTCGTAGATGTTCCTCTTTTAGTCCGCGTCTTCACAGCGCTCTTTTCTTCAAGTATGCAAAATAAAATCGCCTACATCAAGCTTCTGCTGCTTCAGGTATTTGCTTGTTTTTCGGTCTGAATATAACTGCTTTTGTTTTGTTTGCATTTATCTTCATTAAATTCACTCTCGACCATTCCTCAAAGGATTTTATTGCATTGTTGCATTGTCCTATACGAACATTAATATTATTACTAGTGAAGAAAATACTCGTGTCGTCCGCGTAGATAATAAACCTTGCCTGAGAGTTAGTATTGGCGATATCTTTCAGATATATATTAAAAAGCAATGTCCCTAAAATACATTCCTGTGGCACTCCACAATGGACAGCTCTAGCGTTAGGAGTAAAGGTGTCGATTTTCACGATTTGTGTTCGGTCAGATAAGTAGGATTTGACGAGAGATAGTGCCTGTCCTGGTATTCCATAATAGTTTAATTCTTCCAATAAAATGTTATGATCAACTAAATCAAAGGCCTTAGAAAACTCTACGAAAATACCAACAACTATAGCTTTGTTTTCAAACTCTGTTAATATATATTCTTTTTGCTCTACTAATGCTTACTCGACTGACTTTTTCTTACGAAAACCAAACTGGTGTGGTGTTTACAGGCTATGTTTTTCAATAAAATTTGTCATTCTCGAATGCAAAATTTTTCAAACACCTTTGAAAAGATGGGTAAGATAGATACCGGCCTGTAATTTCTCCAATCATTACGATCTCCTTTTTTATATAGAGCAGTTACTTTCACAGACTGCATCTTCACTGGAAAAAAATTGCCGATTCCAAACACATGTTAAAAATATGGGTGAGTATTGGGGCAATGATTTCAACTACATGTTTATTTGGGCGCACTTGAAAACCGTCAATGTCACAACTACTGCTATTGTTTAAGGTTTTTATAACTCACACAACTTCATTCGGTGTGACGGGCTGAAGATATATAGTGTTCTCATTGTTAGTGCAAATATATTTTCTAGCATGTCAGGTCATAGCGTGAGTACTAGCCATATCTGTGAAAAAAGATATTAAATGCATCAGCTAGTTAATTACCTGATAATTCTTTGCCATTAATTTGTAACTGCAATAAAGGCTTGTGGCAATCACTACGATTCAACAGTCGGTTCAACCTCGCCCATAGTAGACTGTTTATGACTTTCGATGTCCAGAAAAGATTAGTAGTATGCTGTGCATGCATGCCGTAACTTCTTAGTTAACTTGTTTCGATGCTTTCTAAATATGGCAAGGTCATCTGTTGATCGCGTGTGGAGGAAATGTTGATATAGCTTGTCCCTCATTTTCAATTCATCGCGTAAATCAGCTGTAACCCATGGTTTCCCGGTTTTTGTACTTTTCCTACGTGTCCTCGAAGGAAAGCTGTGGTGGTATAGGCGGACAATATATCAATGAACATATTGTAAGCCTCATTGGCATCTGTTAGGTTATTTATCAAATCCCAATCTACTGTCAAAAGGGTATCACAAAAAGATTTCAGAGTTGTGTCTGTAATAATTTGGTATGACAGTGGTGGGAACTTTTTTCCTCTTAATCCGCTTGTTTCAGAACACACAAACACCGGCAAATGGTCACTGATAGAACAAGACTCCGGATTTAATGTTTGACTGTAAGGAATTAGTGATAAATAAATCGAGAGTTGACTGGCCTTGAGGCGTAACCCTAGTAGGCGTGGAGATTAAGTTGACAAAACCGTTCGGTAATATAACCATTTATATTTAAAGAATTCGATGACTAACTATTCGATGACTAACTATTCGATCACTAACTAATCTCCACCAGCTATTAAAGTTCTGGAATTATAATTTTGAACCACATATGCAAGAAATTGATCGTAGAACTTTATAAACGCCGATATATCACCAGCCAGTGGTCGATAGCACACAGAAAATACATGCTTACCAGTGCATAGTGACAATCTTTCATAGTCAGGTGAAATCACAGTATAAGAATAAAGGATTTGACATTCAACGTCATCTGCAATCACTAACGCTACACCACCCCCTCGAGAGTGTGACCTGTTTAAATAGTAAGTATTATAAGTAGGCAACCTAAATAGATCACTTTCAGAAGTGCTCCATGTTTCACTTAGCATGATAACGAAAATTGAAAGGAGACGTTCGTCGTTTGCGCGGCACCAAACCCTTAACACCTTAAAATTGAAAGGAGAATGCGGTAATCAGCTCCTCCAAGCCCGACATATTGTTTCTCACAGATCGCGTATTTAGGAGGATACATTTTATGGAGGTTGTAGCAAATGTTGCTACAATATCATTCACATTATTTGGTAAGTAAAACTCCACTTCATCATACATCCCTCAGGTATTGCAACCAACTCTACTGTTCAGAGCTCCTCAAGTTCACCTTATCCTTAATGTGAACTGCATGAGCTCCCTCGGTCTTCCGTACAAAGACCTTGCCATTGACGTGCCAAACAAACTTATAACCCCTTTACCTTGCCGCTTCTTTCGTAGCCCGTAGAAGCTCCCTGCTGTGCCGAGTCAGATTTTCCTGAGAGAAAATTTGAGGGTTGTCGCCAGTAACGGTGTACTTCTTTTTTAGCCACGCGTCTCTGGTCTCTTGCTTTGTGAAGCGGATAATAATTCCTGGTACTTTGTCTTGCTTAGCGAGCAGCCGATGCACGGATACGATATCAGCCTTTGTAAGCTGAGGTACTCTAAGCTTATCAGCGACTTCATTAAGAGAGATCATCAAGTTTTCACCCTCCACAACAGGGATTCCGCGAACTTCAGTTCAGTTCAGTTCCGTGAAATTCAGTTCAGTCGCCTACTTCGGAACTCAAGATCATTCACCTGTCGTATAAAGTCGCATTTTGCAGATGCATGTGCCTTTTCTCTTTCTTCCAGTTCTGTCACCCTTTTTCTTAGCCCCTTGATTTCAGTGCCTTGCTTAGTTATCTTTTCTTCAAATTCATCGAATTTCTGGGATAGGAACTGAAGCGACTGTTCCATGCTATTTACTTTTCCTATTAAAGCCGGCCAGCCCTCAAGTTTCTCGTTTACCGATGCAAGAACTAAATGTACGTCAACTTCATCGTCACTGCGACTACCCCGAGGGCCCATGCTCTTACATGTCACGCACTTCTACGCCTTCTTTGCCATTTCCGATTTGGATTTGGATGATTTTTCTAGCAGGCCAGCACACTTCCCGAAGTGGTAAATCTGTAAACACTCGCTACATTTCACAGACCCTTCATCCTCTACAGGTAAGTGGCACGATAAGCAGGTGTCGGGCATAGTGCAATAAAGGCACAAACAGACAAGAAAAAAGAACCAGGAGCTAGAAAGTTCTTCAAAGCAACTACTGGTTAAGCATGTTGTATCATTCTATAGCAGCAATGGCAGCAGTGGAAGCAGCGACAGCTTAAATAAGAGAAAATTGCAGCAGTACAAGAGAATACCAAGGATAACTAACCTGCAACAGCAGTGTACACAGAATCAGACGTGTTTCCAGATGCTGCCGCCGCTGCCAAAAGACCGCCGACTGGGAGACGCCCCACTATATCAGGATGCGATGCGTCGAACTGCGCTTGCGCAAATAGAGTCCGTCAGAATCGGGAAGCTAGAAGCGAAGCACGGTCGAGCAAATTTCGTCGCCGAGAAACGCTGCCGATAAGAGTGCCCGCAAGAAGGCAGTAGATCCGAAGATGCTCAGGTACGGTGGAAGTCAGCACGGCTCCGACGCGGCTCCAATGCGGCTACTGCAACAGCCTGCAACAGCAGTGTACACAGAATCAGACGTGTTTCCAGATGCTGCCGCCGCTGCCAAAAGACCGCCGACTGGGAGACGCCCCACTATATCAGGAGGCGAGGCGTCGAACTGCACTTGCGCAAATAGAGTCCGTCAGAATCGGGGAGCTAGAAGCGGAGCACGGCCGAGCAGATTTCGTCGCCGAGAAACGCTGACGATAAGAGTGCCCGCAAGAAGGCAGTAGATCTGAAGATGCTCAGGTACGGTGGAAGTCAGCACGGCTCCGACGCGGCTCCAATGCGGCTACTGCAACAGCCTGCAACAGCAGTGTACACAGAATCAGACGTGTTTCCAGATGCTGCCGCCGCTGCCAAAAGACCGCCGACTGGGAGACGCCCCACTATATCAGGAGGCGAGGCGTCGAACTGCACTTGCGCAAATAGAGTCCGTCAGAATCGGGAAGCTAGAAGCGAAGCACGGTCGAGCAGATTTCGTCGCCGAGAAACGCTGACGATAAGAGTGCCCGAAAGAAGGCAGTAGATCCGAAGATGCTCAGGTACGGTGGAAGTCAGCACGGCTCCGACGCGGCTCCAATGCGGCTACTGCAACAGCCTGCAACAGCAGTGTACACAGAATCAGACGTGTTTCCAGATGCTGCCGCCGCTGCCAAAAGCACGAATGTTTTAATGACGCATGTTTTAATCAAGTGTCTGTATAATCCTTAGTAGTGGTGAGATAACTTTCAAGAACTTTTAGGAAGATGTACAATTTATTTTTTACCGGAAAGGGATATATCCGATAAGGCAACTGTAGTATGACTGCACACCCTAAATGTGCAGAGCGGCACGGTCCCGCGCCTATATAATCAAATGCTCGAATAAAGCAATCGTTCTTCTTCTGACCATCATGCTGTTGCGTCGTCCTTGCTAGTTACACTGTGCACGCCGTTGACGCGCCGGTTGACACACGCCCGTTGACACGTTCGGTTTCATTTCTTTTCCTTAGACACCCCGTGGTTGGTGTATTAGATAAGGCGTGGGGATACAACATATACAAACAAGTGTTATAATGCATTCAATTCTGTAAATAAAAAGTTGTTACATCTTGAATAATTTGGGAAGAGCAGGTGACGGCAGCGATTTAATGAGGAAGGCCATTCCACTCTGGGTGCTCCGTGGAAAAATGAGGCTGAAAATGTATTTGTGCGTGAATGTGGTTGTGCTACCTGCTGGGGATCGCCAATGCGTCGTGACCGGCGCGTTGGGGGAACAATGTATGTTGGGCGATTAAGCATGGAATAGTAGAACCTGTGGAAGAGGCATAGGTTGGTAATGCGGTGACGAAAGGATAGAAGCGATCAGTATTTATTTATTTATTTATTTATTTGTACATACTGCAGCCTATACAAACCAAGCAGGTGGGCGTATTTCCGCAAACACTCATGTAGGACAAGAATAATATATGCTCTTGTGCTAGACATATGGAACAGGAAAAGGAAGAGAGCGAAGAAAAAAAAAAGTAACGAGTTGGCATTTTTGTATAGCAAAGGACGATATTCACACTATCATAAAGATGCACTGGGATAGTCAATATCACATCAAAATAACAAGTTCTTGTCAGAACAAAATGCACTTGCATAGGCGATAACATGAATAAAAGAGTGGAAAAAATAACATTCCATATCATTGTGCAAAATACATGAGTAGTGCCTGCTCAAAATTATCAGCAGAGAAAATTTCTGAGCGTAGATCATTCCACTGAACAACTGTACGAGGAAAGAATGAATTTTTAAAGAGGTTAGTGCATGCACGGAACGGGAGCAAGTTGTGAGCTTGACGGTGTCGAGACGCGCGTGACAGGTAAGGTTGAATGTATGTTCGTCCATTAAATTCAAGCGACTTGTCGTACATCGTGAAAAGAAATTTTAGTCGTGCCACAGTTCTTCGTGCTTCTAAGGTAGGGATATCGTTTTCGGTCAATAGTTGTGACGGCGAATCAGTAGACCTAAACTTGTTGAAAGTGCACCGTACTGCTCGCCTCTGAACCATTTCAAGCTTATGCTTATCCTTCATGTAATACGGGTCCCATACTATTGAGGCGTATTCTAGTTTTGGCAATATATAAGTTCTGTTTGCTAGAAGTTTTAAATTTGAAGGTGCTGTTTTCTATTTATGACGCAGAAAGCCAAGCTTTCGAGGGGCAGATGCACAAACGTTCGCAATCTGTTTCAACCACGATAGAGTGTTGGTAATCGTTATGCCTAGATATTTATATTCGAAGACTTCCTTTATTTGTGTACTATTGATGCAATATGGAAATGCGATAGGTTGCTTTTTGTTCGTGACACGAAGTAAGACAGTTTTGTCAGCATTTAGGGTCATAGACCAGGTGGTGCACCATTCATTAAGTCTGGCTAAGCTAGTGCTTAAGTGAACTTGATCGTCACGGCAAGTAATCTCTATAAAGACAAGACAATCATCTGCGAACAATCTGATGTTAACGTGTGGATGAATTGTGCTAGTTACATCATCAACATAGATTAGGAAAAGCATCGGGCCGAGTACGCTTCCTTGAGGTACTCCGGACGGAACTGGTAATGCAGTAGAAGCATGGCCGTTAACGTCTACGAACTGGCTACGGTTTGAAAGGTAGGCTCTTATCCAATTGATGATTAATGCAGGAAGGCCGAGCGTAGTAAGTTTTTCAAGAAGTTTACCATGAGGGACGCGATCAAACGCTTTACTGACATCAAGGAAGATAAGATCAACTTGTCCGGAAGAATCAAACGTTAGAGCGATTTCGTGAATAGTTGTTAAAGGTTGCGTAGATGTCGACAGTTTCTTTCGAAAGCCATGCTGAAATGGAGAGAGCAAGTTGTTACTTTCAAGAAAATTAGTTATATAATGAGCGATGATCTGTTCTAGTGTTTTACAGCACGTGGGTGTCAACGAAATGGGACGATAGTTTTCATTGCTTAGGCGATCACTCTTCTTGTGAACTGCAATGACACGAGCCACACGCCAGTCATCAGGTAAAGTCGCTGTGGTCATAGCTAAAGAAAAGACAGCTGTTAAGATGTGTGCAACAGGCTCGGCGTAACGGCGAAGAAAAGAATTTGGTATGCCATCCGGTCCCCCAGAAGATTTTTCTTTAACATTAAGCAATAAGGAAAACATGCCTTTAAAAGATATGAAGTCTGACACTTGGCACAGAGAAGAAGGAGCCTCCATGGCTCTATCAGCGCGGGTGAACACAGAATGGAAATATTCATTCATTATTTTAGATATTTCTTGAGGATCGGTGATCACAATGTCGCGTTGCCTTATTTCTTGCGAATGTGTGTTTGCACTGCTAAGATATCGCCAAAATTTATCGGGACTGGTTTTTATGTAATTAGGCAAAGTAGTGGAAAAATATTTTTGACGGGCAAAAGACAATGCGTCTGAAAGCTGGACTTGCAGGTGGCTAATAACATTAGCATTTTTGTTCCGGCGTATTTTGGCGCGTTTTAACCTTCGTTTTATATGCATAATTTTTCTGTCAATCCATGGATTTCTTCGTTGTCGTTTAATAAGTTTTGTCGGCACGAAGGCATCAATACAGTAGTTAACGCAGGTCACAAACGCACGCCATAGTGAAGTAACATCAGTTTTTGGTAAGTTGTCGACCAGCTTCCAAAGTTCATCAAGGATAGATTGATCATTGGCATTAATAAAGTCTTTAACAGTTTTGCAGGGCTTAACGTGCTTTCTTTCACAACTATCAAGCCTACTACTGACCAGCACAAGCTTGTGGTCCGATATGCCCTCCTCCACTCGGACATCGAGCTGTGTCATATTTTTGCTAAGAAGTACAAGATCCAAAATTGAACCAGTATCAACATTGTCACGCGTGTTTTGAAGCACAACTTGTTTCATGTCACATGAAAACATTACGTCAAGAAGAGGGCTATCGGCCAGCTGCATCTCGGGCCTGTGCAGCCAATTAACTGCGGGTAGGTTGAAATCGCCCGCCATTATGATTTTCCGGGGTTTCAGCACAGTCATGTTGTCACGCAGCGAGGACAAGAACTCGGGAGGGGATGATGGTGACCTATAAACCGCGCATACCACAACTACATGTCCCCAACAATTAACTTTCAAAAACAGACTCTCATGGTTTTCCATCTGAGGAAGTATTTCTGCGGAAAACGTGCTTTTTAAAATAATCGCAATACCTCCTCCCCTCGATCCACGGTCCCGACGGAAAATCTTATGTGATCGTGGTACCAGTATTTCGTTGCTAACACCATCATGCACCCAGGTTTCTGTGACAACTGCAATATGGGGGTCGTATCTGAAAAGAAGGCATTCAAGTTGTTCTACCTTATTTATTATACTTCTGGCATTGAAATTTAGCACTCGCAGGATTTTAGAAATGGCGCACGTGTTCTGTCACGCATTACTAGAAATTTTGTTTTCGCGGCTGACGACAACTCGTTGAGATGTGCTGTCATCCCAAGCATAAACGCAGCCATCAAATTTCAGTTTTTCATTGATAAGAAAAGCACGTTTTCCATTGTCGACATCCCGTTTGACAGTTTCCCAAAGAAGTTTTCGTTTTCTCAGAGTTTCCTTGCTGTAATCATTCTGGATAGATATACCACTACCCTTAAGCATACGCACGTTTCGAAAAACGGCCTCTTTTTCCGAAAAGTCTTGAAAATATACGATAACAGGTCTTTTTCCTGGCTGTCTTCCAAGACGATGAATACGCGCGATAGATTTGCACGATTGCTGCAGTTTTTTTGAAAAAATATCATCAATGATCGATTTTCGTAACGTTTTGTCTTCTTCATCGTCTTGCTCTTTGACGCCAAAAACAACTGCGGTCTTCAAGGTCAGCTATTTTTTCGTTCTGTTTCATAACTACTTGATCTAATGACCAAATTTTGTCTTCTAGTGTTTGAATTTGGGAGGTTTTTTTGCTAATTTCTAGCAGAAGCTTATCGATTGCATTCAATCGTGTATTAAGAGTGGCGACGGCTTGTTCATTCGATGTAAGACGCTCCCGAATACCAGTTAGCTCAGTTAATATGCTTGCTTGCCCTGACTGAAGACTTTCAAACATTTGTTCAACTGTGCGTCCTGGGTTTTCTTCAATGTCTCCACAGACAAGCAATTTACACACAAAGAAACAGTCGTAAGCAATTGACAAGCATGTCCGTGGGCACGGCAAAACCACCAATGTAATATCGCTACTGCGGAATGTAGAAACAGACAAACTAACCTGGGGAAGGAACATAAATCGTTTGGTGAGCGGCATGATCCCTTCGGTTTCGCCGTGCCCACTGACGAAGAAGAGGTGCGGACTGTCTTTTATATCCCAATCCGATGTGGTCACAGGCGGTGATTTGGCGTGCGCAGTATGGAACATGCGCACATGTAGGTCGGCAGATGATAGTGTCACGTGGTAGTGACGGTAAGAACACAGTAGCAATACTGTGAAAGGCAAAACTAGATTTTATTGGGCGAACCTGTGCCCACAATACAGGCTACACTTATGGCACAACGAAAGTGGCGAACACAGTCGGTGATCGTCGAAAATCTGATCAGCGGGTCAAGCGCGTCGGTTTTTATACAGCAGTCATCGAATGTCCCAGACTAATCGTTGGGACCCGCATGCCTTCTACAAAGTTCTACACAATTCGCGTCAAGCGATGAAATCAGATAACGCGAGGTTCGGCGACAACAGACAGCCGGGTAGAAGCATTGATAACTTTCCAGAAACCTCGGATACATGCAGGCGCGTCCCGCGCTGTGTGATTACAGTTGTTAAGTGGCGAAACGTGGTCGCCCGATAAAGATAAGTACACGTGTCAATACCCACCTTTTAAAAGCATCGACCCAATGCTGCAAACAAACGAAAGTAATACACAAAAGCACTCGTAGCAAAGAAAAGAACAAAAATGACGAAGTTCGTCAGGTTTAAGGCGCACCACGTGGACCATTTCAGATCGTGCGCGGCGCCGCTGTGAATGCGAAATGCCGTCTGGCACGACCTCATAGTCCAGAGTGCCAATACGTCGGATGACCTTGTAGGGTCCGAAATAGCGTCGGAGTAGTTTCTCACTGAGTCCTCGTCGGCGTATCGGGGTCCAGACCCAAACACGGTCGCCAGGCTGGTACTCGACGAAGCGTCGTCGGAGGTTGTAGTGTCGGCTGTCGGTCCTCTGCTGGCTCTTGATTCGCAGGCGGGTGAGCTGTCGGGCTTCTTCGGCGCGCTGGAGATAGCTAGCGACGTCAACATTCTCTTCGTCAGTTACGTGCGGCAGCATGGCGTCAAGCGTCGTCGTCGGGTTCCTGCCGTAAACCAGCTTAAACGGCGTGATCTCTGTTGTTTCTTGCACCGCCGTGTTGTACGCAAAGGTTACGTACGGCAGGAACGCGTCCCACGTCTTGTGCTCGACGTCGACGTACATTGCTAGCATGTCGGCGAGGGTCTTGTTCAGGCGCTCCGTGAGACCATTCGTCTGCGGATGGTAGGCAGTTGTCCTCCTGTGGCTTGTCTGGCTGTACTGCAGAATGGCTTGGGTTCCTCTGTCACCGTTCCTCTGTCGGTGATGAGGACTTCTGGGGCACCATGTCGCAGCAGGATGTTCTCGACGAAAAATTTCGCCACTTCGGCTGCGCTGCCTTTTGGTAGAGCTTTAGTTTCAGCAAAGCGGGTGAGATAGTCCGTCGCCACGACGATCCACTTATTCCCGGATGTTGATATCGGAAACGGCCCCAACAAATCCATCCCAATCTGCTGGAATGGTCGGCGAGGAGGTTCGATCGGCTGTAGTAATCCTGCTGGCCTTGTCGGTGGTGTCTTGCGTCGTTGGCAGCCTCGGCTTGTCTTGACGTAACGGGCGACGTCGGCGGTCAGACGCGGCCAGTAATACCTTACCTGTATTCTCGACAGCGTCCGGGAGAATCCGAGGTGCCCAGCGGTTGGATCGTCGTGTAGGGCGTGCAGTATTTCTGGACGCAGCGCTGACGGTACAACAAGAAGGTAGCTGCCGCGGACTGGTGAGAAGTTCTTCACGAGCAGGTTGTTTTGTAGCGTGAACGAAGACAACCCGCGCTTAAATGCCCTAGGGACAACGTCGGTGTTCCCTTCCAAATACTCGACGAGGCCTTTTAGCTCCGGGTCTGCTCGTTGCTGGTTAGTGAAGTCTTCCGCGCTTGTTATCCCAAGGAAGGCGTCGTCGTCCTCGTCGTCTTGCGGCGGGGGATCGATGGGGGCGCGCGATAAGCAGTCGGCGTCGGAGTGTTTTCTTCCGGACTTGTATATTACCGTGACGTCATATTCTTGTAGTCTGAGGCTCCACCGCGCCAGCCGTCCTGAAGGGTCCTTTAAGTTAGCTAGCCAACACAATGCGTGATGGTCACTGACGACTTTGAATGGCCTGCCATAGAGGTAAGGGCGGAATTTAGCTGTAGCCCAAATGATGGCGAGGCATTCCTTTTCAGTCGTAGAATAGTTGCTTTCCGCTTTTGACAGCGACCGGCTAGCATACGATATCACCCTTTCAAGTCCTTCTTTCCTCTGGACTAGGATGGCACCGAGGCCTAGGCTACTGGCGTCAGTGTGGATTTCGGTATCGGCGTCCTCGTCGAAGTGTGCAAGTACCGGCGGCGACTGCATGCGTCGTTTGAGTTCTTGAAATGCCTTGGCCTGCGGCGTTTCCCACTTGAACGCGACATCACATTTGGTTAGATGTGTTAGCGGCTACGCGATGCGTGAAAAGTCCTTGACAAAGCGCCTATAGTAGGCACACATGCCAAGCAATCTGCGCACTGCCTTCTTGTCGGTTGCCTGCGGGAACCTTGCGATGACAGCTGTCTTCTGTGGGTCGGGGCGTACTCCTGATTTGCTGATCACGTGGCCTAGGAACAAAAGCTCATCGTAAGCGAAGCGGCACTTTTCCGGCTTCAGAGTGAGCCCTGATGACTTGATGGCTTCTAACACTGTCGCAAGCCGCCTAAGGTGATCGTCGAAATTTCCGGCGACGCCAACGACGTCATCCAGGTAAACAAGGCACGTCTGCCACTTCAGTCCGGCTAACACCGTGTCCATGACGCGCTGAAACGTTGCAGGCGCCGAGCAGAGTCCGAATGGCATGACCTTGAACTCGTAGAGGCCGTCTGGCGTGATGAAGGCAGTCTTTTCGCGATCTCTCTCGTCGACTTCTATTTGCCAGTAGCCAGACTTGAGGTCCATCGACGAGAAGTATTTAGCGTTGCAGAGCCGATCCAATGCGTCGTCTATCCGTGGAAGGGGGTGCACATCCTTCTTCGTGATCTTGTTCAGTCGACGATAATCGACGCAGAAGCGTAGGGTTCCGTCCTTTTTCTTTACCAGGACTACAGGAGAGGCCAACGGGCTTTTCGACGGCTGGATGATGTCGTCGCGCAGCATTTCGTCGACTTGTTGCCTAATAGCTTCACGTTCTCGCGTCGAAACTCGGTAAGGGCTCTGGCGGAGTGGTTGAGCGCTCTCTTCGGTTATTATGCGATGCTTCGCAACTGGTGTTTCTCGAATCCTCGATGACGTCGAAAAGCAGTGTTTGTATCGTCGGAGAAGACTTCTGATCTGTTGCTGCTTACTCATAGGAAGACTTGGATTCACGTCGAAGTCTGGTTCGGGGACAATGCTCATCGGGGTAGATGCGGCTCAATCCGAGAGGACAAAGGCATTGCTGGTTTCCACAATTTCCTCGATGTATGCGATTGTCGTGCCCTTGTTGATGTGCTTGAACTCTTGGCTGAAGTTGGTTAGCATAACTTCCACTTGCCCTCCGTGGAGTCGAGCGATCCCTCTTGCGACGCAAATTTCGCGGTCGAGCAGTAGATGTTGGTCGCCCTCGATGACGCCTTCTACGTCAGCGGGTGTTTCAGTGCCGACGGAAATAATAATGCTGGAGCGCGGCGGGATGCTCACTTGATCTTCGAGCACACTCAAGGCTCCACAGCTCTCCTACGACAGCTCTCCGGCGGTATCGCTTGATCTTGTGACAGCGTTATCAATTTCGACTTCAGGTCTATGACTGCGCCATGTTGATTCAGGAAGTCCATGCCGAGAATGACGTCTCGTGAACACTGTTGGAGGACAACGAAGGTGGCAGGGTAAGTCCGGTCATGAACGGTAATTCTTGCCGTGCAGATCCCAGTCGGCGTAATCAGGTGTCCTCCAGCGGTCCGAATTTGAGGGCCTTCCCATGCAGTCTTAACTTTCCTCAACTGGGCGGCGATGGGTCCACTCATGACGGAGTAATCGGCTCCTGTGTCTACTAAGGCGGTGACTGCGTGGCCGTCGAGAAGCACGTCGAGGTCGGTGGTTCTTTGTCTTGCGTTACAGTTAGGTCTTGGCGTCGGATCACGCCTGCGTCGTGTTCAACTGAAGTTGGAACGTCGCGTCGTCAAGTCGTCTTTCATCGACGTAGTCTTGGCTTCCTGACTTCGTCGGGACGGCGGCGTGTCGTCATTAGGTCGTGGAGATGGTTTCTTTGTCGTCTTCGTCGGCGGCGGAGGATCTTCGTCAGTTCGACGAACAGCAACCGCACCTCCATCGGTTGCTTCTTTTAGTTTTCCGGATATGGGCTCGTAGAGCGGCCCCGGGCTGGGCCGGTGTATGGTCGGCGCTGCGGCGACAGGTAGCGGCCTGGTGACGGCGAACGGGACGGCCGTCGAGGGCTCCACTGAGTAGCGGCGAGGTAATCGGCGATGTCACTTGGGCGCTCGCCAAGCTGTGGACGCGGCGCGTTGACGGCGAACCCTCTCAGTCCCAAGTCGCGGTATGGGCATCGGCGGTACACATGGCCGGCTTCTCCGCAGTGATAGCAGAGCGGGCGGTTGTCGGGGGCTCGCCAAATGTCCGTCCTCCTAGCGTAGGTGCGGTGGGCGACGGGTGGGCGTGCTGGTGGCGGCGGCGGCGGACGACGGAATTGCGGCCTTACAGGGCCCTGGCGCGGTCGCGGAGGGGTGCCTTGACGGCGTGCGACGGCGGCGTAGGTCATTGCTTCCGGCTGGCGCTGTGGTGATTCTGGTTGCACCTCAGGAACTCCAAGCGATCGGTGCACCTCTTCTTTCACGATGTCGGCGATCGAGGCCACTTGAGGCTGTGACGAAGGCAAGACCTTGCGCAATTCTTCGCGCACAATGGCCCTGATGGTCTCGCGCAGATCGTCCGTGGTCAGTGATTGAATTCCTGCGTAGTGGGTAGAGCTTGTACGGCGGTTGAATTGCCGGTTCCGCATCTCGAGTGTCTTCTAGATGCTGGTGGCCTCGCGAAGAAACTCGTCGACGGTCTTCGGTGGGCTCCGTATCATTGCGCCGAAAAGTTCTTCCTTCACACCACGCATGAGAAGGCGGACTTTCTTCTCCTCGGGCATATCCGGGTTGACGTGGCGGAACAGACGGTTCATTTCCTCCGTGAAGATGGCAACGTTCTCGTTAGGTAGCTGCACTCGGGCGTGCAGCATAGCTTCGGCCCTTTCCTTGCGCACGACGCTCGTAAAGGTGCGCAGGAAGCCGCTACGGAAGAGGTCCCATGTCGTCAAGGTCGACTCCCGGTTCTCAAACCACGTTCTGGCGGCATCTTCTAAGGCAAAGTATACATGCCGCAGCTTGTCGTCGAAGTCCCAGTTAAAAGTCGCGATTCGCTCGTAGGTCTCCAGCCAGGATTCTGGGTCTTCAGTCGCTGCTCCATGGAAGGTCGGTGGGTCCCGAGGTTGTTGCAGGATAACGGGGGACGCTGGGGCAGCCATTGGGGTTGTTTTGAGCACGATCTTCTTTGTCGACTCAGGTAGAAGTCCGTGCTCTGGAGGCAGTCCTTGCAGTCTGCGGCTAGCACGCTGGTCTTGGGCGATGTTGGTTTTGTCCTCGGGCTTCGAGCTTGGATCGCGGCTTTGCGGGGGCGTTCGGTACATGAACGCACTAGCACCTCCACCAGATGTCACGTGGTGGTGACGTTAAGAACACAGTAGCAATACTGTGAAAGGCAAAACTAGATTTTATTGGGCGAACCTGTGCCCACAATACAGGCTACACTTATAGCACAACGAAAGCGGCGAACACAGTCGGCGATCGTCGAAAATCTGATCAGCGGGTCAAGCGCGTCGGCTTTTATACAGCAGTCATCGAAAGTCCCAGACTAATCGTTGGGACCTGCATGCCTTCTACAAAGTTCTACACAATTCGCGTCAAGCGATGAAATCAGATAACGCGAGGTTCGGCGAGAACAGACAGCCGGGTAGAAGCATCGATAACTTTCCAGAAACGTCGGATACATGCAGACGCGTCCCGCGCTGTGCGATTACAGTTGTTATGCGGCGAAACGTGGTCGCCCGATAAAGATAAGTACACGTGTCAATAGGAAGTGAGGAAAAGGGGAGCGGCTGTCGTCCACGTCACACACTGGGAGCACTGTCGACGAATTTGCTGTAGTCGATGAAACGGCGCTGACAAACAGCAAAACCTGGGGAAGGAACATAAATCGTTTGGTGAGCGGCATGATCCCTTCGGTTAGGCGTGCCCACTGACGAAGAAAAGGTACGGACTGTCTTTTATATCCCAATCCGATGTGGTCACAGGCGGTGATTTGGTGTGCGCAGTATGGAACATGCGCACATGTAGGTCGGCAGATGATAGGAAGTGAGGAAAAGGGGAGCGGCTGTCGTCCACGTCACACACTGGGAGCACTGTCGACGAACTTGCTGTAGTCGATGAAACGGCGCTGACAAACAGCAAAACCTGGGGAATGAACATAAATCGTTTGCATAGCGGCATGATCCCTTCGGTTTCGCCGTGCCCACTCCCGTGCCGTGCCCAAGTATATGCTGACGTTTTAAGAGTATGTGGAATGAATATACCTGGTGGCGGAATTTTTAACTGCCTCGATGGCATAGGCGAGATATGGTGGAAGTGGATCCCAGATGGCAGATGCATATTCGAGTTTCGCTCTTACCGATTGTCTATGGGCTAACAGTTTTACATGCAAGGGAGCAAAGCGAAGGTTACGACTTAGAAATCGCAATGTTTTGTTAGCCGATGAAATAACATTAGTAACACGCGCATTCGAGGTTAGATCAATAGCCAAGGGTGACACCTAAATATTTGTAGGATTCTAGTAATTCCACAGTGACGTCACCAGTCTGATAAGAAAAGCGAAGCCGTTGATGACGAGGGTAAATAGGACAAGTTTAGTAGAGTGCCATCAGCCAAAGATCAGACCATTCTTGCACCCAGTTAAGGTCAGATTGAAGATTTTGATCAGTGATGGTATTGACTTCGCGGTAAATAGCGCAGTCATCAGCAAACATACGGATATGGCAGGACACATGCAAGGGTAAGTCGTTAATGTAAATTAACAAAAGAAGGGGGCCAAGGATGCACCATGTGGTACGCCTGATGTGACGGGTGGATTGTTAGAAGCGTGGTTATTAAATCAGACCTGCTGTGAGCGGTTAGTCAAAAATTTCTCAAGCCATTTTAGGATATCAGGATGTAAATGCAAACGGGAAAGTTCTAGTAATATGTGTCGATGAGATATTTTGTCAAACGCTTCAGCGTGATCCAAAAATATCGCGTCTGTTTGTATGTTACTGTCAAGATTAGCATGAATGTCATGAAGAAATAGTGCAAGCTGGGTCTCGCAAGAACGGCCCCTGCAGAACCCGGGCTGCTAAGGAAGAAAGAAGTCGGCGACTAGAAAGTTCATAATATGAGATTACATTACATGCTCCATGATCTGCAGGGAACACTTGTCAATGAGGTGGGGCGGTAATTTAGTGGAGGATTTTTGCTACCTGATTTGTAGACTCGAATAACCTTCCCCATCTTCCACTGCTCTGGCATGGTACCTGTGAAAAGCGACTGTGAAAATAATAAATGCAGAAACTCTTCAGAAATATGTTTCGTGTTTTTCAGTAGTTTAGAGTCATTGTCATCAATGCCAGATGGCGAAGACAACTTAATATTTTCTATTGCAGATCAAAAGCGCACGTGCTGTGTCACCCTTTCTCTAGTGAATACTGAAGAAACCGCGTTGTTGAACATTTTAGCGCATGGTAAATCTGTCGCCGATTCACCGAGCTTGTTCGTAAGAGTGTTGATACGCGCTTATTTGGCGAAACGGGACCCTCGTGATGTAACGAATGAGACCCCCTTTCTTCTCGTTCGTTACATCACGCGGGTCTTGAATCGGGCGCAACATTGATGCCTTGAGGTAGCATGTGTGGGTTTATTGACCAGTTGCCTTCGCTCAAAAGATCACGTACGTGGTGCCTGCTGCAGAAATGATGGCGCTGGCTAACACTCCCAAGGTTAGTTCTAGTAGTAAAAAGGTAAATGCCCAATAAAGTGGATGAAAAAACGGTGCCGCGGTAGCTCAATTGGTTAGAGCATTGCATGCATAATTCGAAGACGTGGGATCGTTCATCCCCTGCGACAAGTTTCTTTTTCATCCAATTTCATTGCCATTAATTTATAATTTATTTAATTCAACTAGTAAGTACAAGTAATTTCCCCTATGTTGTCCTTGGTATTTTGTTAGCTTCTTATGATATAATTAATAAAAATCGCGCCCCTCGGTTAACCCCCTTTCCCCTCGGGCTGTTTATTTATTTTATTTATTGATTTACATTACCCCTAAGGGCCCTCACGCGAGTGTATTACATAGGGGGGGGGGGGGGGGCACAAACAGCACATATGCACAAGAAATAAAACTACACGAAATAAACATAAACACAAGGAACATAAAATAAATAGGTATGAACACGGGGCATATCCACTTAGTCATGAAAACAGAAGAATATTTTACATAATATGTCAATATGTACATATAACAATAAGTAATAACTAATCTGCTATCACTAACCGTCTTCTTGCAACAAGGTTTGGGAAGATGGTAAGTTAACTTCAGTAGCGATGCGTGATGGTAGGTTATTCCATTCTATTATTGTGCGAGGAATAAATGATTTTGCGTAGAGCGATGAGCGGCACATTATGCGTTTTACTTTGTTAGCCTGGTCACGGCGCGGGAAAACTGCAGGGTGGGGGGGGGGTGAAAAGAGGTCATCATGAAGCGTGGAATGGTGATAAAGTTTATGAAATAAGGTCAGGCGAGCAAACTGGTGTCGACGTGGTAGTGGTTCCAACTCGGCACGTTGTTTTAACCATGTGACGCTGATGAAGCGTGAATAATCGGAAAAGATGAAGCGAACAGCACGGTTTTGCAGAGATTGAATGTTGTTGATTATGTATGCTTGATCGGGATCCCATATGGCAGAAGCATATTCAATTTTTGGGCGGATCAGTGTGATATAAGCAAGTTTTTTTAAGTGCGAAGGTGCGTGCTTGAAGTTACGTTTAAGAAGACCGAGTGCTCAGTTAGCTTATGCTAAGGCGGTGTTAATATGGTATTGCCAAGTTAAGTCAGACTGAAGATGAAGGCCAAGATACTTGTAAGTTGGCGCAAGTTCTACTCAAGCATTATCGAGAAAGTATGTGGTAGGAAGTCTAGTGGAATGGTTGGTAAATGACATTAGCTTGGTTTTAGACGTACTTAAAGACGTTAACCACGAGGAGCACCAAGCGGTCACCGCATCAAGAGCAGTTTGTAAGGAAAGGCTAATCTCGTCTCATCTCATCTCGAAAATAGAATTCGTGATGAGACACATTTGGGTAGATCATTATTAAAAATTAAGAAAGGTAGGGGACCGAATACGCTGCCCTGGGGGACTCCAGATGTTAAAGGAACAGAAGAAGAGTTACAGCCATTAGCACAGGTGAATTGCTGTCTGTCGGAGAGGAAATCTTTAATCCATGCAAGAACGTTTGGGTGAATATTTAAGCGTGTTAATTTGGTTAGAAGCCTGTGATGAGGAACGCGATCAAAAGCTTTAGAGAAGTCAAGAAACACTGCGTCAGCTTGGAATCCTTCGTTAAATGCGGAAAATATAGTGTTAGTAAATCCGGCGAGCTGAGTGTCGCATGAATGACCCGTGCGAAAACCGTGCTGGTACTTGAAGATGGTATCATGGTTTTCTAGGTAGTTGATGAGTTGTGTATGTATGACGTGCTCGAAAAGTTTACATATGTTGCTAGTTAATGAGATAGGATGCTCGTTAAGTGGAACAGTGCGATCACCCAATTTAAATATTGGTATTACTTGTGCTATTCGCCAGCCATGAGGAATAATGCCAGATGATAATGATTGTGAAAACAGGGCTGACAACACTTGAAAAATGTTTAAAGAAGCGTTATGAAGTACCTTATTATTGAAACCAAGGTGAACAGAGCTAGTAGTAGTTTTGAGGTTTTTCAACAGGGCAAGAATACCACATTCACTGATGACAATTTCTGGCATGGAAATGTTAGGCGATGGCTCTAATATTGGCGAAGAAGTTATATCTTCATTGGTTAACACTGATGAAAATGCGTCGTTCAGAAGCTGCGAGCACTCAGTTTCCGTGACTGGTTGTCCGTCAGCAATAATTAGTACTATATCAGGATAGGAACTCGGATTGATAATGCGCCAGAATCTATGAAAATTATTGGTTAACATAGTACACAGGTCGTGACTGAAGAAATTACGACAGGTTGTTCTAAGCAGCGACTGATACTCTTTATCGCAATTCTTGTACTTGTTCCATTATGACAGGAGACGTGTGGTCATTCCTTGGCGGTACAAACGTTCCGTCTATTGTGTCCTTTAACTAGGAACTAGGTTCCTAGTTAAAGGACACAGTAGATGTAAAGCATTGCTGTGGAACTGGCGTCCATCTCGTCTACCTTTTATTACCACTTCCTTCTTCTCTTCTCCTGTGCCCCGGTTCCCGCGCTTCTTTATCTTCTATTCGAAGGCTCATACCGCTTCACCTTTCCAGGTTTCTTTTGCTAACCCCTCCTGGGGTAATACTTGAAAACGTTTCCAATCGAAGCACATTCAACCGAGCCCCGTTCACCAATGTACCACACAGTCTTCAATATGCTGTTCTGAGTGACTGTCTTTGTGACAGAGTAACGACCACAAAATTTGGCACTGGATTCTCTTACTCCTTTCCTAACTAGAATGAGGTCAGTGACTTGAATGTCTGGGATATCAGAGCAATGTCTCTTGCCAAAATTTTTTTTCATTCGTTTGCGGTACCTCTCCTCCTGCGATTTTTGTTTCCTCTCCTCGACGATCTTGAGATTTTCTAACAGCCCAGTTTACGGTCCGCCTGAAGAATAGGGGTCTCCCCTGAAGAAGTGAACTGCGGCTGCATCCCAAGCCACTGGTGTAGGAGCGATTGTGATGTCTTACAGCTGCTTCTAAAGAGCCTTTCCATCCAGCACGGAAACTATCGTACATCCTGATGTATTGTTTCATATCTCGTATAGCACGCTCTGCAAGCCCATTCGCCGCGGCATGGTATGGCGCACAGAATTTGATTGATATATTGTGGTCTCGAGCCCATCTTGCTAGTTTTTCACTCTTGAACGCTGGACCGTTGTCACATACGATCGTCCTGGTTGTCCTAAACATGTCCCGCTGGAGGAGGGCGATGACACTATTCGCATCTTCTTTTCCTGCCCGTGACGCGACCATCCTAGTGCACTCATCTATGGCCAGAAGAAAAGCTTGCGTTTTTGGGACTCCTTCTCGTTTCTTATTTAGCTCAGCAAAATCCAGGTGTATAACTTCACAAGGCACGTTCGAGTGGAAAGGTATTATCATGGCGTCCGTAGGCTTCTTATATTTCACTTTGTTGACTTCACAAATGTGGCATGAACGAACGTGTTGATTGATGTCTTTTTTCATGTGAGGCCACGTAAATATCTTGACCAGCTTGCTGTAGGTGCGCCAAAATCCTTCGTGTCCTCCAGATTCTGGGCTATCGTGGTACAAATAAACCACCCTGGAAACCAGCGTTGGTGGGACTTGATAGCGACCTTCCATAAAAATCAATTGTTCAGTGCCTTCCCACAATTTTACTTCATAGATTTCTTCCGATTGTTCTTTGTTGGCCTGTATCATCAGTCTAGACAATGAATCTGCATCAGTCAAAAGGGATCCAGGTCTGTGGGAGATCGCGAAATCGAACTGCTGCAAGTAGTTCACCCATCTGGCGATACGTCCCTTAGGTTGGGTCATATTCAAGAGATGAGTGAGCGCCTGGTGATCCGTGAACAAAGTAAACTTCGCACCTTCTAGGTACGTACGGTAGTACTGAATTGATTTAAGGACAGCAAGAGCTTCCTTTTCAGTAATGGTGTAGTTGACTTCAGGTGGCTTGAGGCTGTAGCTGTAGTAGCCTACTACATGTCGTTTCTCTCGGCCGGATGCTTCTGGACATTTTTGGTACAAGACTGCACCTGTTCCATAATGTGAGGCGTCGGTATTCAGTGCAAAGGGTAAAGTGAAATATGGTGTGCGTAGAATAGGATCAGCAGAGATTCTGTGCACCAGATCACGGTAGACTCTCTCATATTCCTCATCCCACTCAAATGGAACTTCTTTCTGCGTTAAGCGCGTGAGGCATCTTGTTTTTATGGCAAAGTCTTTTATGGAAGGTCTGAAATGTCCTGCTAATCCCAAAAACACACGCAATGAGTGGACGTCATATGGTTTCACCAGTTGGGATATTCTCTCGACGGACTCTTGTTTCGTCCTTTTGGTAGTCCCATCAAAGACTCTTCCAAGAAACACAACTTTTCTTTGAAAGAACGCACTTTTCTTAAAATTAACCTGGAGTTGTGCCAAGCTCAAAGCATTTAATTAATTAATTTAACACCTGAGACAGGTGTTCCTGATGCTGAACCTCTGTTTTGGAGAATACAATAATATCGTCTATGTACACGTTACAAAAGACACCTAGGAAAGGCTTCAGGACTTCGTTCATAATCTTCTGGAACCATGCTGGCGAGTTTTTCCAGCCGAAAGGAAGCCGGTTAGACTCTTACAGATTGAAGGGCGTGATAAAAGCAGTGTACATTTTTGTTTCTTCGGTTAGCGGGATCTGCCAGAAACCTTCGCACAAGTCAATGCGTGAAAAACTCCGGCAACCACCTGTCTCATCTATAATCGTATCCATCTTCGGAATTGGAAATGGTATAAGTTCTGTCTGGAGATTGAGAACCCTGTAATCTGTGCACAGTCTGAAAGTTCAATCTTCCTTCGGCAAATAGTTATGGGAGAGACGAAGGGTGACACCGGAGGCCGGATTATATCGGCGTCTAGCATCTCCTGCAATTTTTTCTTCAACCATATCTTGCGTTCTCTTGACATGTTATAAGGGGATTTTTGGATGACGGTCTTGTCAGTTACTTCGAAAGGCACCTTGTGCGACTTCATTGCTTGTGGATAGCTTCCTATGCATACCTGTTCAGGGCAGGTCGTTGCAATATCCTCCGCGCACTTGACAATTCGCAGGTCATCTTTTCTATCCTGCTGTGTCTCTTCCTTTCATAGTCCTTCCACTAAAGCCGTATCGTCCCAGTATAAGTTCATTTTTAGTTTCTTTATATCTGGTATCGTTAGGAGAAAGTCGTACGTCACCCCCTCTATCACCAGTACTTCGCTCTCTATTTCATGACCTTGGAACTCGATGTTTACTGAGGCCCACAGATTATGCATTGTCACTTTTCCATCGTAACCTTGCACCCATAGTTCTCTTCCACTATGCACGTGACTTGCATCTACCAGCTTAGCATTTATTATAGACACAGAAGCACCGCTGTCAACCAAAACCATCATATGACTGTTTCCCACTTTGACAGGAATGTGAAGTAGCCTAGAGCAAGTTTTTTTTATTTACATAATACTGCAGACCTCATGTGGTCCAAGCAGGAAGGGCCAATAACAAGGCATATTTACAAACGCCATATAGTTATTACATAGAGAAAAGGTTTGACACATGACACAAATGAGCGAAACAAGTCAAAGGAAATACATTGCACATCAATCTGCACATCAAAACTAATTGCTAAGATTTATTTCAAAACTGTCACTGGAGACAATCTGTTCAGGCAGTGCATTCCAATCATTTATTGTGCGCGGAAAGTATGAGTATTTAAACAAGTTTGTTTTCGCAAAATATGGTGTTAGGGCATGGATATGTTGCCGACGGGTTTTTCGTGTAGTTGAAGGTGTAACAGAAGGTGAAGAAGAAATTCCAAACTTTCCCTGGATGAGTGAATGAAGAAATGTTAATCGAGCAATTTTCCGTCTTAAATGAAGAGGTTTAATTTCGTTGGAGGCCATTAAAGCCGATGGGGAATCAGTTCTCTTGAATTTATTGTAAATGAAGCGCACAGCTCGTCTTTGCACGTTTTCTATTTTTGCTATATCTTTTTTGGTGTACGGGTCCCACACTATAGCCGCATACTCCAGTTTGGGCCGAATAAGAGAGTTATAGGCTAATAGCTTAACGTGACTGGGTGCTCCTTTGAGCTTGTGTTTCAAAAATCCAAGTTTTTTTAACGCAGATGAACAGATGTAATCAACATGGTCGCTCCAGTTAAGCTGTGAATTTATTAAAACGCCTAAATATTTGTATTTTTCGACTTCCGCGATAGTAGTGCCGTAATCAGAGTAACTAAAGTGGATAGGACGTTTCTTTCTTGTCATGCGCAAAAAGCACAGTCTTATCAGAATTGAAGACCATTCCTTATCTGTCACACCAGGCCACAATTTCGCGGAAAGCAACATTCAGTAATATTTGGTCAGCCACAGAACTTATTGGGGTGTACAGCATGCAGTCATCGGCAAATAAACCAATTTTAACATTTCTATCAATGGAACACACAATGTCGTTTATATAAACCAAAAATAACAGTGGACCTAGTACACATCCTTAGGGCACGCCAGATGTCACTGGAAGTAACGTGGAAGAGATGCCACCAATATCCACAAACTCTGTTCGATTTTGTAGGTAGGAAGCAATCCAGTTTGCTAAGGTCAAGGGCATGCCTATTAATTTCAGTTTTTCAAGAAGTTTATTATGGGAAACTTCATCAAACATTTTGCTGAAGTCTAAAAAAATTATGTCCAGTTGTCCAGATTTATCCAATACGGAACTAAAGTTATGGATAGCAGTAATCAACTGCGTGACAGTTGAAAAACTTTTCCTGAAGCCGTGTTGAAATGGAGACAAGCATCCTTTAGAGTTTAATATTTCAAGTATGTGGTTAGCTATAATGTGTTCGATTAGTTTGCAGCAGGTACTCGTCAAAGAAATTGGACGGTAGTTGCTGAAACACGCGCAGGCCCATTTTCTATGCACATGCACAACTCTGGCTATTAGCCAGTCGGAGGGCAATGAAAAAGACGATAAAGATAAACAGAAAATTTTTGTTACGAAATGAGCTAATGATTCAGCATAACGGCGTAAGAAGGAGTTTGGTATGTCATCTGGGCCATGCGAACTTTTGGTATCTAACCGGAGTAGGGATTCAACAACGCCTTCGTTGGATACAGTGATTGATTCTTCAGGTGCAAGGTCAAACACATGTTCATTGGCACTGTCTTCAGAAAATACAAAATGAAAGTAGGCATTGAAATGCGTAGCAACTGATTGAGGACACGTAATCACGTTGTTATGCACAGGGATTTGATTTATTTGCTTGTGGGAAGTTCGAAGGTGATACCAAAATTTATGGGGATCATTTCGTATAAATTGTGGAAGACTCTCAGTAAAGTAATGTTTTTTTTTTGCTGATTTAATGCTAGAAGAAAGCGCTTCTGCTAAAATAGCTAACTGACTAGAACTGGCGTTCTTAGCTTTTTTCAGCCGTTTAAGCCTTCGTTTTAGGTGAATAATGTGCCGATTTATCCAGGGATTCGCTTTGTTTCTTTAAGTTAAATAAACAGTCTCAGTTGTGGTCATCGGGTCTGACTAATCACCCTTGTTTATTAGTTTTTTGTCGTCGGAGACTCTTGAGCGTCTGAAAGTAGGGGGACAGGGTCGTTGCCGACGTTATTCACTCGACCTCTGGGAGCACGCCAACCCAAGTTCTCTGTGCTGCCTGCAAGGCGGCTCGGTTCTCGTGGATTACGGCTTGACCAATCCGCGCCGGTCTGTCTGAAGCGACTGCTTGAGCTAGCGGTTATATTTTCTTCTGAAGTAGATGGTATGTCGTGAAGGCACTCCAGGAGCCCATCCATAGCTTTAGGTGATCGTACTTGCACTAGCTTCAGGACTTCCGCGTGCAGTCCGTGCATTATTAGTGCTACTACGGCAGAAGGAGGAAGCATAGGCTCGGCCAGCTTTAAAAAGCGGTGTTCTTCAAAGAAATACTCGACGGGGGAGCCCTGCTTGAATTTGAAATTAAGCGCGGCGTCCCATCTTCGCCCTGCGCAGTTCATACATCGTCGAGTCATCTGTACAATCATCTGGCACGTGCTTCACCTCCCTGGATCACGCTGCATTTGCGCTACCTTGGCACGGAGAGGATACATATGGATCTGCTGTGGATCCAGCTTCATTGAGCAGCAGTCACAACAACGGGAACGTACTCTAATTCCTGGTGCTTCTACTGCGTGCTGGTTGGTTTTCATTTTTCGTGGAACTTTCCTACGCCACAGTTCCTTTTGCGACTGCTGCTCACTGACTTTTGGTTTTTCGCTGGTGCTACTTCTGATCTGAGATGCCTACTCATGCTGAGTTATGCAGGAAGATTGAGCGGCTTGAGTGCTCGCTTGAGGACAAACAGGATTCTGTTGTAGAAGAGCTTGCTGCTAGGATTGTACAAAAGCTTGAAGACCAGGGCCCTGGCAATATTTCCGCACATGCTGATAGTATACATTTTATCAGTCAACAGTATGAAGAAATGCGGGCGACGTTTGATGGACTGTTCGCTACAAACAAGGCTTTGACCGCACAAAATGAATCCCACGCAAAAAAGAATTGCATCACGGGAACAGTGCAGCAGGCGAACAATATTAAATAAAAGACATCCCTTCAGCGCAAGGAGAGGACTGCTCTGCCATTTTGAGTACTGTCTCTGGTGAAACTGACTGTCAAATTGATGTGGTGCACATCGACAGAGTTCATCGGGTCACTAGCAAGTCACCACATCAAAATTTATTCGTTCGATTTTGTTCCCGTATCTAGAAGAATAACTTCCTCCATAAGGCTCGTAAGGCACGAATGAGAACCTACATGATTGGGCTCTCTGGTAATAATGACAGCCTTGTATATGTCAATGAGCACCTCACATTTGAGAAAAAACGTATGTTCAGCTGAGCTCTTGCTCTCAAGAAACAGCTTAAGTGGCAGTTCCTTTGGACAGACAACTGTCAGATTAAAGAACGCAAAACTAAAATAGCAAAGTGTTCTTCATAAGCTCCGAGTCTGACCTCAGCATCATCACTTAACCTGATTATTTGCAATTAGTCTGTGTTTTATTCATTGACTCCTTCCTTCAAACATGTCTTTGTTTTCACAATCTGAAGCTACATCACTGCTTAAGTCTACTGGTTGTTCGTTGCTTCCCTTCAATGCACGAAGTTTGCGTAAGGATCATGATAACATATCTTCATTCATCGACTCTCTTTCCCAGACTTTTTCATTCACCTGCATAACTGAAACATGGCTTGGCCCGGCTGATAGCAATTTATACGGATTCCATACCTATCAGGCTTAGTATTGTCACCCTGTTGCGAATCAACATGGTGGTAGCGCGATTTTTGTCACACCCCACATCAAATATAAACGTAGACTGGACCTTTCATTAGATCTACTTCACTGCGAAACTGTTTGGATCGAAACAGATGCCTTGTCTTTTCCAAATTATTGTGCCGGAATTATTATTGGCTGTATTTACCGTTCTCCATCTTCTTCCATACCTGATTTGCTTCGTCATCTTAGCTTAGTATTCAAACAATTGCTAGTGAAAACAAGCCTGTCCTAATTGTAGGGGATATAAATATTAACGTGCTTGATGTCGACAATAGTACTGTATACGTTTATACGGACTGTTTTACTGACTTTGGGCTTGAGTAATTGCTAACTTCGGCGACCAGGTTTTCCAGTCAAGGAAGCAGCTGCCCCTTAGACCATGCCCTCACTAATATTTCGCCCTTACCAGAGTCTGGTGTAATTGACATAGACATATCAAATCATTACCCTGTGTTTGACGCTCAAATCTAACCCTCCTAGGCCAGATCTCTGTTAATTTACGTCTCGTCTTGACGAGGTAAATTTTATTGATGAAATTGACAAAATTGACTCGACAGTTATAGCTACCAAACTAAATCCAGAAGAAGCACTCCAGTTATATTCTTATTTATTTTTAAAAGCTGTTCTGCTAACACTGTCACTCTTAAGTGCAAAAAGAAATTTAAATTTCCGCATAATCCTTGGATCACTAATGGGCTACTTGTGAGTATGAGGAAAAAGGAAACATCCATAGGAAGGCTAAAAAACAGCTTTTCAGTGTTAATTTGGCGTTACACTATAAGAAATATTGCAACATGAGTAATTTATTGAAGAAATGAAAAATGCAATATGACGAAAATGAATTCATGAAAAATACGTTTCATCCAAAAAAAAAAAAGAAACAATGGCAGCTTACCAGAGAGTTTTGAATGTACCCCATTCTTGCAGTTCCATTGACAAGTTAATTTACAATAATGTGACTATCACTGATCTACCTAGCGTTGCCCGTGTGTTCAGTAATCACTTTTATTAAATTTATAATACTACGATCATACAGTCCGATGCGACCAATCTTTCTTTTTGTTTCCTGTAACACCTGCAGGAGTCCTTATTGAGATTTACAACTTAAGAACACAAGGCCTGGTCTTGAGTGAATTTCCGCATTGCATTGAAAGCTTGTTGCTCCGACTATTTCTGATGTTCTCAGTGACCTAATTAACCGTATGTTCGAAACCGCTAACACTGCTGGTTAGGTCTTCTTAGATTTTACTAAAGTCTTTGATACAGTAAACCACCAAGTTTTGTTTACTAATGTGCCGTCTACTGGAATTCCTGGTCCAGCTCTTTGTATATTCAAAAGTTATCTATTTAATCGTGAGTTAACAGCGTACGCAGGCGGGGCTTCCTCTGAAAGCAAAATTATTATCCAAGGAGCCAGTCCCTCAGGGCTCGATTTTAGGTCCACTATTATTTTTCATTGATATAAATGATTTACCTGACTGCCTTAATTATACACTGCCAATATTATACGAAGACGAAACGACTGTTGTCCTCTCGGATAAATCATTACTTTCGCTAGCTTTGAAACGAAACAATAATCTGTCAGAAATTACTGATTGGTGTAACAGCGAGATTATAATTGTAAACCCTACGAAAACGCAATTCAAGTCATTGCCACATTACATACATCAAACAAAAAACAGCATTTGGCATTAGAGCCCTACTCAAATCACGTGCATTTTTTTTCCAAAGAAGCATTATGCTTGGCTTTCATTCATAGTCATATAATTTATGGTATCGCTTCTTGGGGTAATGCTTATCATTGTCATCTTTCCTCTATTCAGCACATTCAAAATCAGGCCATCCGCATAACGCGAAGACATTTTTTTTCTAACGCCTCTTCACAACTATGTAGAAACCGCGTTCTTAAAATTACTGATTTGTTTACCTATCATTTAGTGACATCATTTTTCAAATTACTAACTCACAAAGTTTCTTACAACTTCGTTAGTTCTGATCTCCTTTTTAGTCCTAATAATCCAAGGTTTGCAGCACAAGAAAATTTTCTGTTGCCGTTATGTCAGACTAATTACGGAAAGATGGCTTCCTCTTTCTGCGCGCTTAAACTTTGGAACAGTTTACCATATTTCATTAAGCTGTCATCTACCTTGAATTCTTTCAGCTACGAACTCAAGAATCATTTGCTGTCCGATTAATTTCCTATAATGTTATTTTGCTCATTAGTAGCTGTGTAATTACGATTGATTGTGCATCTTTCCTCTTCCGTTTATTTTTTATGTGTGATCACTCAGTTTCTTGGTTAAATTTCAATATTTCATATTTTGTTTCTCTGCTCTGTATTCCGGCTAATTTATTTACATAACTCCTAATCCAAGGGTCGGTCCCACTTCAGTCTCTGACGTTGAGACGCTTGTCTGTATCCGCAAGGTGGGCCTCTCCACCTTGCGGATTTGCGCAGAACTACTACGTCAAACACTTGTCTATATACCATTTCTTGTAACGAATTGTTATGAACGAATAATAAACTGAAACTGATGCTAACGCCTTAATACGTAACCATCATTCGCATGGTAGGCAAACAATTGCAGTGCCAGAGTTTCCTATAGTAATTTTGTAGAAAATTCTGTGATTATCATGGCATTGACAGTGTTCCGCTACGAGTGACAGCTGAATAAAACAGGCAACGCAACCTGCCTAGCAACGCTACGACGGTTACATTTCTACCGTACGCTCTGCGTAGAAACAAAAGCTCAAGCAGCACGGCCCGGCATAGTCTGCTCGGTAAGCAAAATTTGAATGAAAGCTCGTGACCTAAGATTATTGTTGTTTCTGTCTCAGATTAAGTTAATGGGGTTTAACTTGCCAAAACCACGATCTGATTATCAGGCACGCCGTACTAGGGGACACCGGTTTAATTTTGACCCCCTTTGGTTCTCTAACTCACACCTAAACCTAACTACGCGGGAATTTTCGCATTTCGCCCCCATCGAAATGCGGTCGCTGTGGCCTAGATGTGAACCCGTGTCCTCGTGCTTAGCAGCGTAACACCAAATCAACTAAGAAACAACGCCGGGTATTTTTTGTCTCAAATCTTTACACCACAGCATGCTTATGTCAATGTCTCGGTGTATATTTATATGATTCAATATAATGTGTGTCGCTCCAAAGAAATGGATCTTGCAAGTCATTGCGCGATGGTTATTTTGTATCAGTATTTCGGGTTACCGTGGTGCTTGAGTACAGTGGGTGTCACTGAGAACACCATCGTTGGCTGGCGAAGAAAACAGAGCAAGTTGCGCCCCTTTTAGTATTTTCACACACCGTGACAAGACCAAACGATGACAATTTCTACACTCTATTATAGGCGGACTGGGACAGCACAAGGGGTTCATTCTCGATTCTCTTCCTGTAATGTGCGTTCAAATTGCAGGCATTCTTCAACTGAAGCGTATTGTAATGAATTTGGCAGAAATTTAGTCATTCTACAAAAGCAAAATAGGCATAACACACAATAAAATTACATTATGCGTGACACATGAATATTCTTCGTGTTGTATAGCGCAGACCACACAAAGACGACCAAGAAACTCAAATTTTCACCAGCATGAACCTGTACTCCAACTTGGGACTCAATGGTACATTGTGAACATGATCCATTTCCTACCTCAGCGCCAATGCACAAAACACTTTTCTGGTGACATGTATTCACCAGTGGCGAGCCGAAAAAAAATCCTCTGAGACGTTTCCTCAAACATCACTTGTAGAAGTGCGAATGCGACATAAAACATTGCAAACCATCAAGGTTAGGGGGCAAACAAATGTAAGAAAGAAAAAAGAGATGAAAAGAAACAGTGAATATGACGCCAAAGACAAATATAACATCTTTAATTATTCATTATTACGCATCTGACATCGCCGATTACCCATGCACCAGTGCCAACAAAGGAAAGCACAGAGCAATTCAGCGATTCTACGTGCTTTGAATCACTGGCAAATATGATAAGCGAAGAGCAAAGACATTTTGGCATGCAACTTTTAAGATATATTGCGTATTGTACTCTGCCGGGGTCATAATTTTATATAGAAAGTCGAATACTGCCCCCTTGTACTTTGTTTTGTTTTTCAGCACGCGTCTGGAATGCATTTCCACGCATTTCATTGCAGTTTTATTCAGAAAAGTTACGTAGCCTTACGTGCTAAAACCACGATATGATCCATAGTGGGAGGCTCGCGATTACTTTTCACCGCTAAAGAATTTTTACCGTGGGACCTGCGCACGTTACGCAGGCGTTTTGCCATTTAGCCTCCATCGAAATGCAGCCGTAATGGCTGGGATTTGATTGTGTGATCACGGAATCAATGCAGAATCAAAGCTTCTGCCCCGCCACGACGGTGCAGTCTTATTCTTTTACCTTGTAATAACTACGTACAAGCACGACGATAATATTATATTACATACCCTAATCTGGGCAGTTTTAAAAATATTCTTCTTACGAAAGGAGTCGCTGCCCGTGGAACTCGTATGCTGGTTTTACCAAATAAATGGCCTTACTCACGTGTCGCTTTCATTAAATATGCGGTGCTCTGAGACGGAAGCTTCAAGCTTAAAAAGTTAGCCTCATTTCAATTCCGATTTGTACAAAAAAAAAAAAGATGCCACCTCTACTCGGCCTGTGTTTTACCTGCTGTTGTGGTCCAGTAAAAGAGCGTTGTGAAAGACCACGGAGGGCGCATCTCCCCGCACTTCAAGCCGATTCGTATTAGGCGAAGCAAGAATCTGAACCACCAAGCTTCTTCGCTACTTTTGGCGGGAGTGGCACAGCACGTACCCTTCTCTAATGTATTGATTTTATACAGAGCGCCCCCTGGCATGACGGAGCTTATGCATTTTTCATTTACGCCACTGACAACGCCATCCGAGACTTAGCGAGTGGTTGAGGCATAAGCATAATACGTCCAAGCATACGACTGTCATTATTCCAACGTGCTTACTCTTCATTTCGTTTTTCTATTGGGCCTCTGTGTCCACTGACGCTATGACGATGAATAATGAACCTCAGGCACGGTGCATAGAGATCAATGAAAAATCCGAATCGCAGTAAAGGTAAACGGGGCAGGTATTGCGGGTGTTTAAAGAAGGGAAGTTCTCTTTCCGCTGTGTCGCATTTGCGAGGTTCCCACTCTTTCTCCTGTACAGTGAGTGCGAATTAGAGATTCACACACGTACTTGAAGACGAAAAACTCAAGTGAGGCTAAGCTGTCAGTAGGATCACGATATAGTGAACGCGAACTGCACCAGACCAAGAACTTTTCAATTATGCAATGTGAAATAAGCGATTGTACAGCTGCAGTGCGGCGACGGGGTATAGGCGAGACGCACATGTGGTCGATGGCTCTGCCGGGTGTCTCCTTGACGACCGCGTAGCTTCCTTTGCTATTCACGTGGCGTTCTGGCACACCCTGATGCGCTTTCGGCATTGGCAGAGTTTGTCGTACAGATTTATCCCTGCGTCTTTCTAATATCATGGGGATACTCAACCTACTCAAAAAATCAAAACGGCTTTATTACGAGAAAGAATTCTGCAAAGCTAAAAATAATCCTAAGAAACAATGGCAACTTTTCAACGACTTTTTGAATGTTCCCCAGGCTAGTAGAACCATTGATAAAATAACTTATAAACATGACACTTGCACTGCATCGTCTTGCATAGCTAACTCGTTCAGTGATTACTTTCATGAAGTGTACAGTAATTGCCCGATAGCCTCTTCCTATCCATGTAACCGTTGCAATCACACATTCTTCCTTTTTCCCGTCACAGCCGATGAGGTCTGTTCTGCTATATTAAATCTACAAAACACTTGCCCAGGTCTAGATAATGTCTCTGCCTATCAATTAAAACTTGTTGCCCCTTGCATTGCGGAAACACTAAGCAGCATAATTAATCTAATTTTTAAATGCGGTACCTTTCCAAGTTCGCTTAAGAAGGCAAAAGTAATTCCTGTCTTTAAAAAAGGTGATAAATCTCTTGTGTCTAATTATCGCCCAATCTCCATTTTGTCCTCCATTAGTAAGCTTATCGAGAAATTATTTCTGAAACGTGTAAACAGTTACCTAAGAAAGTTTAAGTTGTTGAAATTTTGTCAATTCGGTTTCCGTCCTGGCAGTTCGACGAGCTTAGCTCTTATTGCCTTAACCGATTACATAAGGTGTTCTATTGACAGTGGTAAATTTGTTGGCTCAGTATTTTTAGATTTTACTAAAGGTTTTGACACTGTGAATCATACCATTTTATTTCCCAAACTAGAATCTTTAGGTATAACAGGTCCAGCTTTAACTTTTCTTAAAGATTACTTACATGACCGTGAGCAAACAGTCTGTGTAAGGGGCGCTTATTCCGAGTCGAAAGTTGTTAATCAAGGGGTACCACAGGGCTCAATACTGGGACCCTTGTTATTTTGCATTTATATTAACGACTTACCCGATGTTCTTGACCTTTCTAATGCCATTTTATATGCTGATGATACCACTATTTCCATGTCTGATAACTCATTAGCAACCTTACTCCTTAAGCTGAACAATGAACTAGCAAAAGTTGTTGAATGGTGTCGTTTAAATCATTTAATTTTAAACCCTCTCAAAACTCAGTTCATGTTATTTAAAACAAAGCAGATCGTGCCGTTTTTCCCCCGAGTAACTCTCAACAGTCACCTTATTTCTGCAGCGGACTGTGTTTTGTTCCTTGGCATAAAATTAGATCCTCACTTGAAATTTACTAATCATATTGCGTTTATTAAACAGAAAACAGCTTTCGGCATAAGAGCTCTCATAAAATCACGTGCATTCTTTTCAGAACACGCATTATTATCTTTATACTTTGCGTTCATTCACAGTCATATCACCTATGGTATTGCTTCCTGGGGAAATACGTATAACTGCCACCTCTCGTCTATTCAACACATACAGAACCAGGCTATTCGCATTATCACCAACAGTTCCTTTAACTCAACTGCTCTCCCGCTACTCCAGGCAAACTTTATACTACCTGTATCTGGCTTGTTTAAGTATCATCTAAGCGTTTTCTTTTTTAAGTTACTTAACAAACAGCTTCCTTACGAATTTGTGGCCTACAAATTACTCACTAATACCAACCACACTAGGTTTGCGCATAATTACAACTTCTTATTACCTAAATGTAACACTAACTATGGGAAAATGGCATCCTCGTTTTCAGCTTTAAAAATATGGAATGACCTGCCCCATTCACTTAAACTAACGTCATCTTTGAATATATTCAAACATGAGTTAAGATGCTTTATTTCTTATTGTAAATAGTTTCATGTCCTATAATATGTTCTCTGTATAATTATGCTTTTTGATATATGTACTTTTTCGTTTGTTGTCTCTTACTAATGTATTGCATTACGCGCATTCATTTGTTTTCCTTGTACTCTTTTATATTTGCTGCTTTAACCTACGTTTTGTATACATCTTTCGTTTTTTCTTTTTAGAACCGAGGGTCCCGTTGCAGTCATTGACTTTGGGACCCTCGTCTGCATACTATTTGTTGTTTACTTGTTGTTTTTGGAATGACGAATAAAACTGAAACTGAAACTGAAATGTCCAGCTTGACAGCTGCAGTGGTATCAGATAAACTTCAGCGTGCTGGTGAACCTCCATACTTGAAAAACTAATCGCATAGAAAAGAGAAGGATGAAGAAATATAGGTACCTACAAGAATCTCTCACAAGACATCTCAAGACAAAGGCTGTCAACTGGAAGCTTATTCGTGAAAAACCGTACATACACTAGAGAATTAGCAAAAAGAAAGCGGTCTGCATCTGGAAGAAAGACGAGACCTGGTCACCTATTTTCACTCTACAGTGAAAATAGCAATAAATCAGGTATAAAATAATCAACGCTGAAAGATCAATAGGAGGGACAATTATCTCACAATGTGGGAAAGAGGGCATTATGCACTGTACAAAGTGGGATGAAATGGACAAGAAAACCGAGGCACTCGCATCTTACTTTTATTTGGTAAAACAGTGATATTATTATGATGATTATGACTTTATCAGCATGCCATACGAAGTGAGGCGGAGACAAATAGCCACGTGGCTTATTTGAGCAGATCATGTTTCACTATGTCTATTGCAGTCTAGCATAGTGCAATTGCTTATCTCTCCTTGATATTTTCATTAGAACGTCTCATTTGCAGCGGTGCGGCAACTGCGCACTGCGCGCTGCAGCCTAAAGCAACGCTGCGAAAGGCCTTCGCGAAGGCCGGCACATGGACACGTGTTCCGATAATCATTCGGCGTACACTTTTAAAAGCTGTTTCACACGCTGCGACTGGAGCGATAGAAACCGGCGCAATCGCACGAGTCGCAAGGCGATTTTTCGAGGGCTCATTTCCCGCGATTGCGATTTCAGCAGTACGACTGGTGCGACGCCCAGGGTTGTTTGCTGCGATGTTTTCTGGCATATGTCGCATAATTATTTTAATGTACTGAAATATTACATTCTAATATAATTGACGAGTCTTAATAATACGTGTGTTTTGCGAGTGAAAACGTATGGATGTTTAAACTTGTTTGGGAGTGTGCTACGGCGCTTCCTGAAGTTCAGGTCGAAGAGACACGCCGTACGTAAACCCAGCTGGTTGTTCAGCGCGGGGCGTTGTGACATGTGCGTTCTGTGCCCACGCCTGCGCAACAACAAATTACACGATGACCTATCAACAGGCCCATATATAGTTAGCCTCACCGTATATGAAGTATTCGGCTGCAGCGAAGTCGTCCTGTCAGTGCAAGGAGATCATCGCCCTGCCCGTCTTCAGCATCAGCTTCTGCAGAAATGATGTGTCTATATTGCCCGCGATTGCGCATAAGCGCTGCTTCCTCCTGGGCATATCTTTGGACCAAACGTAGCAGCAAGCACCAGACGGTAGAGTATGGGGGTAGCGTTTAGGCAAGGAATTATTCGTGCCATATGAATGAGTAGATCCTGGAGTAGGAGTGAAAGATAACGGGTTTATTTCACATTATTTATTATCGAAGCAAGTCGTCAGATTCTAGTCAAATTTCACATGTGTGCAGACGTCCGGACACCTCACTAAAGACTCTCTGCACCAAAGGTCCGCTTTGAAAACGTTCTTCTTCCCTAGTTCCCTACACAAAGGAATTCGATTACCTTGTTGCGGCCAATGAGAGATGCCGTATAGTTCACAGAACACCGCCTCTCATATCCAACCTTCGAAGCAAGGACGAGGTAATCCGGAACAGTTATCATTCACGCTCCTTCCATGAAACAGGGGCCCTATAACGTAAAAATATTCCAATATGTTTTTATTCCAATGTCCTGACGTCAAACTTGCGTAACCGCTGATGCAAGCATCAGGCGGTCACCCGTGGTCACCCACTCAACAGACCAATCAAACGCTCTCCTCGATCATAGGAGGTCACTTTTGCTTGCTTGAAAAACGAATAACATTGTCTACACTGAGCGGCTTGCCATATCTAATTGGCTGACAAGAGGCGATGAGCACGTTGAAGTGGAGAGGGATTCGATGGTGGCGAACCACTGCACTAAAAATCGATAAGCGAATGAAGAGGGTGGTGCCGGCGTCTGTGGTTGGTCTGCTTTTCCTTACTTAGCTTACGGTGCCTTGTCGACAATCACGGCGGCATGCAACGGAAGCTTAAGAATTACACCAAAACGGATTCTCAGCAAACAAGAGTTGGCAGAATGAGGCAGAATGAGCCGAAAGTGCTCGAAAACGTTACACGGCCACACAAAAAGTTTTATTACACGCAAATAAACCCATGCTCCCTGGCAGGTGCGAGTAGCTAGTGCCTGAGCGATCGGCGGCAGCCATCTTTTATTCCTTTCGGAACGGGGCAGCCTGCGGCTATTCAGAAGAAAAATCAGTTTTGTTCAGCGTATTAATGCATCTTTAACGCGTAAACGTCACTTTGATGCTGTGAGTTCTTGCGGTTTTGTGAAGTCGCGTGACAGGCAGGTGAAGTGGGTGCAGCCCGAAAACTTTTGACCAATAGCCGAGGTCTAATGGCGTAAAGGCGTCGAATCAGAAAGAACTATTTTTCTTTTCTTCGGTCAAATCGTGTATAATTAGTGTGTACACGTCATATCAGATGGGGCGCTGTCGCGGTTTTCGTGACGTCGCGTGACACAGGTGAAACGGCGGTGGTCCAAAAAAGGTTTTCACAAATCGTGGAGGGCTGATTGCAGAATTGGAATAGAAAAGTTTGGAAGAGTTATACGTTATAGCGCCCCAGGTCACGCTTCCTCCCCGAAAGTCGTCGACTGGCTTGATTGCTCTCCGTGAAGGTCATCTTGTCAGGGTCAGGAGATTAGTCTTCACGCTCGGTGCCGCTTGCACGAAGGTGGCGGATGCTGTGGATTCCAAGTGAGTCTCTTGGTTCGCACGTCACAGTCAGCGTTGGGCACTGTCGCCGTTTCGGCGGCGCTGATGAAAGGGGCTGCCGCGCGGGAAACACCCGAAGAATGCACACTCACGATTTGGGGGCGCAACAGACTCCTCCCCCGCCGGAAGGTTCGACCTGATGGTGATCAGCTGTCAGGTTGCCCGAAGCGTCGGTGTTCAGTCGGGATCCCAGGGGTCCTCCAGACGTGGACGCTGATGACACTGTAGCTTAGAGTCCCAGCACTCGCTTCATTGTGGCCTTCTTCCTGGGAACACACAACCACTCACACAACCACAGGGCACAGGAAAGCGCCGTGCTCGCACCGAGAGCCATTGCGTATAGTGAACAAATCAACGCACCTGCCCTATCTAATGAATACAGAAAAGCAGCCATGAAATTACTTAACTTCCACTGAAGCCTAAAATTTTGTAATGAAACCAGGTTTCACAACCGTCTAGCAACATCTGATACTGAAGTGCCCTCCCCAGTGACAAAGCACCGCGTGGAGCGCAAGCGCTTGAATCCACCATTCTTCGCTTGACGCGATAATCTGGAACGAACATTTTGTGCCGCCAAAGCGAGCTGTCATGTTCCTCTGAGTTCAACTAAGCCAGACGGTCACGCTGCACGACACCAAAGGTAAAATACACAAGAATGCTGATAATCGAAATATTATGCGCAGCAAAAAAAGAAAGACAAGCAGCGTGAACAGCCTGTTTGTAGGCTACGTTCGTTAACAACGCACGCACTAGTGCCACTGAGAGTCACATTTGCTTCATGGATCTATTATCGGAGTAGCTCTCACTGTGTGGTCGAAACTCATAAGTGCGACTCATGCACGGACATTTCTTTCTCCAGTCCATAAATTCCACGCTCTAAAGAAAAATAAATCTTCCGTAACTTACGCGCTCAAAACTACAAGAAGTACGCGCTTATTTCTACATCGCGCACTAAACGAAACTCAAAATGCTGCCGTCTTCTAAATACACGTGCCAGACACGCAACAATGCTTTCCTCCTCCGTGTCCGCGCAAGACACTGCCCAACAAGGCCAGCCACGAACATTGCCTGGATGACCATTAGATGTTTCAGTTGGAGATTCAACACCTCTATTAGAGGTAGAGGCTGCTCTAGTTTACGTGAAAATAATGTTGATAGTACTGTCAAAAGTTCTTTCTTCTTACGTTGAACGTATGTTATCTGATATGTGCTAATATTATTACATTGTTTGGATATTAGTATGGGATTGAAATGCGCTATATCGACGTTAGGAAAACGACATTTCGTTCATTAACATGAATAAAGCATATCTTTTTTGGCAGAGCTTACATAGAACACAAAATTTCAGTAACTTTGCTGAGAATAATGGAAACTCGCCAGACTATCCGGCATATCAGGGCCCTTTGCAGACTACTTGGAAAGTTGAAGATTACGTGCTCAGTAGGCGACATGTGTAGGCGGTGCAGCGGTGGCGTAGAGGTAGAGCATCCGCTTCGCGTGCAAGAGGACCGTGGTTTGAATCCCGGTGCCGCGCAATTTTCCACCGGGCTAAAAGAAGTCCGCGTGTTGATAAAATTGCATAAACGGGCCTGGAGTGCGGCCTGATCCCGGTGACCAGAACCGGTAATGCACTCCCTCACCAGAGCGGGATTGGCCACCCTTGTGCAGTACTTGCCCACAACCTCCTATATGAATACGACAATCAAACCCCGGCCTTCAGTCCCCAGCAGCTGCGAAGCAACTGCCTACGGCGGCGGTCAGACCTGTGACGCAGCAGAGGGTGCTAAGAACCCCTGGATCCGGACAGGCCGCCATGGGAATCTGAACCTGGCAACGTTTAGTGCTAGAACGTTATCAAGTGAGGCGAGTCTAGCAGTGCTATTGGAGGAATTAGAGGGCAGTAAATGGGATATAATAGGGCTGAGTGGAGTTAGGAGTGTTATCTACAGGGAATTACTTTATTCCGCACGTAGTACACATAATGAACATAGCCTTGTCGGAGATATGGCGACCACACAATATGACTTGGCGCCACGGAGGGAGGAAACTAAGGAGAGACCCTGACGTCACTCTTTGTGAAGCTAAAGTGAAGCCGGAAGTTGGCGTTGCTCATGGCGTTGCTCCGCCTATCGGGCCAGCTACAGTTCGTGAAATGAATGCATGCGCGTTCATTTCACGAACTGTAGTTCCTCCTGTGCCACCTGGCCACCGCAACATCCGGGAGAGCATGGTCCAGATAACGCAGCGCAACAAAACACGGAGACCAACGCAAACCTGCCCGCATGGCGCCTTTGCCACGGTACGAAACCTACGGAGCAACACCTGTGAGCGCACAGAACCAAAACAAAGCCGCCATTGTGGCCCGAAAAGCGTGGCTGCTACGGCAATTAAATAAAAAATCAGCAAAAAAAAGAGGAGAACGTACTACGTCACTTCCTCCACACTTTTCTCCTAGCGCGCGGAGGGGGTAGGGCCTCTCCTCAGTTTCCTTCCTCCATGCTTGGCGCGAACACACTGTACACGTGATTGTCCCACACCAGGGCTTGGCAGGGATGTGGCGCCACCCATCGACACAGTAGGGAATGTTCACGTGTAGTTCCGTACACTCCACTATGCGGTGCACCCGTCCGCATCGGAGGACCGAAACCCGAACTAATCACGGACACAACAAGGAGGACAAATGAAGCATATACAGTGCTAAAAAGACGGCATGTCCTGTGCTACCGGACACTGCTCAGAAGACACTGTCTGCCCGAATACGCAACAAAACATCGTTGTTGTCAGCACACCTCACCCGGACCATGCGCGCCGGTACGCTCGCATCCGCTCTGTCCAATGAACGGCGTCAACCACGAGGTGAATGCCTACGAAGCCGCAGCTGAGCACATGACGAAGGCGGTCATCCGTGGGATCCCACTCACGGAGACCCCCCAGCAGATCCACAACAATATTGTCATGGCCCGAAACCCGACAGCCTTGGCAGCCAAGCGCATCACTTCTACTACAACAGTGATCATCACTTTTGACGGACTGGATGTACCTTATCAGGTCCGCTACGGCTCCACGTTACTCCCATATTCGCTATATCGGAAGCAAATTGACATTTGTTACCAGTGTGGCCGCCTCAGACACCGTATAGACGTTTGTCCCTACCCAAATAACAAGATATGCCGGGGCTGCGGTGTCCGCAACCCCCCCGCCGACCATAACTGTAACCCTAAGTGCTCGCTTTGTGGTGGTCCCCATCTCACCAGGGACAAAAGCTGTGCCTCTCGTTATAAAACACCGTACGTCATCTGTAAGCGTATCGAGGAACGACGAACAACCAGCCAAGGCACCTATAAACAAGTCGGCCCCTCCACCCTCAACACCAGAACCAGGCCACGCTCCTGCACACCGTCAAGGGGCAGCCGTTCCCGCTCCAGAACTCCATCTCGATCCAGGCAACAACGCTAAAGATTCCGGTCTGCATCGGCTTCACGCATCACATCTACCAACAACAACAAGGTGAGCTTCGCAGAGGCTCTCAGGGGCACCTCGCCAGAGGGTCGTAAGCTCGCCAACACACAAGTCACCTCCGCTCCTCTTTCACCTGATAACCCAGAAATAGCTCAGCTTAAGCGCTAGAACGCCATCCTACGCGATCTCCTAACTAAACTCACGCAGGAGACCTCAAACAATCCCAAACACCAGCCCCTACACCTATCGCACAGAACGTCCCTGCCCCTAGTAAGGAGGCCCGCTCGACTCCCGCCGCCAAGAAGAGAGCCCTTCAAGATGGAGCCATGGGCCAGGTCCACTCTGAAGTTAAAGACATGCTCATGTCACTTCTAAAAACTATTAGCACTTTCCAACGTGCACTGCACTCCATCCAACAAGCCTTCATTGGTATTGTCTAACGAGTGGCCAACCTGGCAACTCATATTCTCACGCCTCCTAGCCATGCCGCCCCCGACTGCGAACCTACCGGAACGCCGATGGCGACATCCACCATCTCCCATCATGGCTCACACTAACCAAGACGCCCTCATTTGGCAGTGGAACTGCCGAGGCTTTCACGAGAAACAACCGCTACTCAATCAATACCTACGCCAACATACCCGCCGCCCGGATGCTATCCTACTTCAAGAAACCAATAACGCCCCACTGCGCTCTCCGGTTATCAAACCTTCCATACTACCCACCCTCTTCGCCGGGTCTCCACCCTAGTGCGGCTTCGTATCCCTGTTATTGAACATGATCTCAATAGTCTTCACATCGAACATCTATTCCTCGAATTAATTCCCAATCGTAAACGGAAAGCATTCATCTTCCTTCTGAACATTTACAATAGCCCCAAAGACAAAGCAAGGTGTCGCTTCCTCACCCTCTTTAAGAAGGCTCTTCACGTAGCTGGAACGCACCACCTACTCATCGGTGGCGATTTCAACCTTGCCCATACAGGCTGGGGCTACGTTCGCACGGAAGCTGCAGCTCGCAACATCTGGCAAGATTACCACGACTTAGACCTTACGCTCATCATGGATCTCTCCTTTCCCACACGCCTCGGTACCTTCACTACCCGGGATTCTACCCCTGACCTCACCTTTATCAAACATATCAACAATGCACACTGGACCAATACCCAGCAAGACCTGGGCAGCGACCATTATATCCTTGCTCTTTCTTTACCCCAACTCGCTGCCGCCCCTGCCTCCACTAAAGAATACACCATTACCGACTGGGATGTTTTGCGTAAGACACGCATAGGTTCTACCTCAGCAGAAGGCATTGCCGACAGTAACACCTGGATGCAAGCGCTACGCACTGATGTTCAAATGGCCACTCGGGTGGTAACTACAGATGCCTCAGTTGAACGCATGGATAGCCGCCTCGCCCATCTTCTGGAGGCTAAGGCCTTTATCCTAGCTCGATGGAAGGGGCAGCGCCTAAACCGTCGCCTCAGAAGCAAGATCTCCACACTCAACACAGCCATCGAGGAGCATTGTCAAACCCTCAACCGGCAACAATGGACTGAGCTGTGTAACACGGTGGATGGACAACTTCATCGCCCCTACTCGTGGAAACTCCTCAAACATCTGCTTGATAATACCACCACCCGCACCACCCAACAGGATCGGCTGCAGAAGCTCCTTTATACGGAGACCGTTAAGCAAAGTCCACAACAGGTACTTGACTACCTCTGCACCAGATATATCTCCAGGGGACAAGTCAGTCCACACAGCAATTACATCGGTAATCCCAACCCTACACTAGACGCCAATTTCAGCGTATCTGAAATACATGCTGCCCTTCGCAAGCTTAACGGTCGTTCTGCTCAAGGGCCAGACGGGGTCACTAACAAAACCCTTCGCAATCTCGATGACGAGTCCGTGTCCCATCTGACTGACTACATCAACGATTGCTGGCGCAGTGGCGCCCTCCCAGCTGCCTGGGAGAGTACCAACGTTATCCTAATCCCAAAGCCTGGCAAACCATCTAGCCTCAATAAACTAACGCCCATCTCCCTCACTTGATGAGTAGGCAAGGTGATGGAACACGCCTTCTTAGCACGCATCAACAGTCACCTCGAAGACAACTCTCTCTATCCCCACACCATCATTGGATTTCGCCCTCACCTTTCTACTCAAGACGCTATGCTGCCACTCAAACATCAAGTGCTAAACGATCATTCCCGTAACGTGAAAGCCATACTCGGACTCAACCTCACTCAAGCCTTTGATATCATTTCCCATGCAGCTACGCTTGACCAGGTCTGCCACCTCCACCTGGGAGAGCGAGCCTACAATTACATTCGTGACTTTCTCTCTAATCGCACGGCTACCCTCTCCGCCGGGGATTTACGATCAGACAAGCTTCCCCTTGGCAGCAAAGGCACCCCGCAAGGTTCAGTTATCTCTCCCATGCTCTTTAACTTAGCTGAGGTTTTTCAGCGCACAAAAAGGGACGAAAGACAGTGGCAAGACGCGGACACAGCGCTGAGGCGCTGTGTCCGCGTCTTGCCACTGTCTTTCGTTCTTTTTCGTGTGCTAAAAACCTCAGTTACGGAATACCAACACGCCCTAACCTACACTCTTTAACTTAGTTATGATTGGCCTTGCCCAGCAACTACAACGAGTCAACAATATCAACCATACCATCTACGCCTACGACATCACCATCTGGTCGTACCGAGGCAGTGATGGTCAAGTGGAGTCAGCCCTCCAAACGGCGATTGACACGGTTGAAGCCTATCTCCAAGGGACCGGACTGCGCTGTTCGCCGGCTAAATCTGAGCTTCTGCTCTACAAGCCCATTCAGCAGGGTCGCCCTCCCAAACACCAATCTGATCACCGACCCTGTGACGCCATCACCCTATGCCTTCAAGATGGCAGTCCTATCTCACACGTCCCTAGTATCCGGGTCCTCGGTCTCACCATCTCTACCAATGGCTCCAACGCCTTGGCTCTCAAAGAGATCTGTGCCTCATCTCAAAACAACGTACGACTTCTTAAACGTATCTCTAGCCAACCAGGGGGACTCAAAGAAGAAAACCTTCTCCGCCTCGTGCAATCCTTTGTCATATGTCGTATTACCTACGTTGCTGCGTACCTCAACTGGTACCGGGCTGAGCAAATCAAGCTCAACATCCTCATACGAGGGGTCTACAAACAAGCACTTGGCCTCCCGCATTGCACCAGCACTGAACTCGTCAACCAAGTAGGAGTTCACAACAACCTTTCCGAACTCATTGAAGCCCAACAACGCGCTTAGCTTGAACGGCTCAGCCTTACTGAAATGGGATGCTTTATTCTATCCACACTTGGCTTCACCTACCATCAGCAACAGGGCCCCAAACAACCGATCCCGACCGACATCCGTAGCTGGATCTACACAGACCCTATCCCTAGAAACATGCTTCCTGAGTATAACGGGGACCGGCGCCAAGCTCGGGCCGGAGCTCTCATAAAAGCCATTGCTCATGTACCTGGCATCACATTTGTTGATGCAGCCCGATATTCCCATGGCACACGATTTGTGGCCGCCGCTACACGCGATGGAGTCCAACACCACGCCTCCAGCGTCACTACCCCTATTGCCGAGACGGCTGAAGAAGTGGCCATCGCCCTGGCCACTCTAGATCCCACCTGTCACACCATCGTGCGTGACTCTCGCTCAGCCGTCACTAACTTCAGCAACGGCCGTATTTCTCGCCAAGCTCTTCGCATCCTCTGCCAAGAACCACACTATAAAGACAGCATAATCTCCCTGACATGGATCCCGGCCCACGCGGGCTCTGTCCACCCACACATCCCCAATCTCAACGAGGTCACCCACTCCATTGCGCGAGGCCTTGTCAACCGCGCCGGAGTCACTGGAGATTAGTTGGACACCAAGGACAATCTGACAACTTATAACGATCTCGTTAAGGCGTTTTACCTCAGTCGCCGAAACTTCCCCCCGCTTCACCCCAAGTTCAGCCGGGCACAGGCTACCACCCTGCGTCTGCTACAAACACGTACCCTTCACCCGCCCGCCTCCACCTCATATTTCCAGACGTCTACACTACCCCCAACTGCCGGTGTTGTGGCATTCACCCGGCTACGCTTCCGCATATGCTGTGGGAGTGCCCAGCACAGTACACGCAGACTAACACCCCTATTCTCGTCGAGGTTGCATGAGGCTCTGCGGAGCTCCGCCCTTGACGACCAAACTTGGGCGACTCAGCAATCCCGTAAGGCGGCGGCGAGGCAATCCCTTGACGTCCCCTCATGGGAGGCCTAGGCCCGGCCATCACAAAGTGCTGGTTGTACAATAAAAGTTTATTCCTCCTCCACCTGTGCTACCGGGGCTTAGCGGAGAGACGAGAACTAGGAGTCGGATTCGTGTATAATAAGAATATAGCTGGTAATATACAGGAATTCTATAGCATTAACGAGAGGGTGGCAGGTCTTATTGGGAAACTTAGTATGAGGTACAACTTGAAGGTCGTACAGGTCTACGCCCCTACATCCAGTCATGATGACCAGGAAGTCGAAAACTTCTATGAAGACGTGGAATCGGCGATGGGTAAAGTGAAAATAAAATGCACTATACTGATGGGCGACTTCAATGCCAAGGTAGACAAGAAGCAGGCTGGGGACAAGTCAGTGGGGAAATATGCCATAGGCACTAGGAATAGCAGAGGGGAGTTATTAGTAGACTTTGCAGAACAAAATGATATGCGGATAATGAATACCTTCTTCCGCACGCGGGATAGCTGAAAGTGGACGTAGAGGAGCCCGAATGACGAGACTAGAAATGGAATAGGCATTACACTCTGCGCTAACCCTGGCATCATACAAGATGTAGACGTGGTCGGCAATGTGCGCTGCAGTGACCATTGGGTGGTAAGAAGTCGAATTAGCCTAGACTTGAGGAGGGAACGGAAGAAACTGGTACATAAGAAACCGATCAATGAGTTGGCGGCAAGAGGGAGAAATAGAGCAATTCCGGATCAAGCTAAAGAACCGGTATTCGGCTTTAACTGAGGAAGAGGAGCTTAGTGTTGAAACAATGAACGACAATCTGATGGGCATCATTAAGGAGTGTGCAATAGAAGTCGGTGGTAACTTCGTTAGACAGGATACCAGTAAGCTATCACAGGAGACGAAAGATCTGTTCAAGTAATGCCAATGTATGAAGGCCTCTAACCCTACAGCTAGAATAGAACTCGCAGAACTTTCAAAGTTAATCAACAAGTGTAAGGCAGCTGACATAAGGAAGTATAATATGGATAGAATTGAACATGCTCTCAGGAATCGAGGAAGCCTAAAAGCAGTGAAGAACGAACTAGGAATTGGAAAGAATCAGGTGTATGCGTTAAGAGACAAAGCCGGCAATATCATTACTAATATGGAATAGATAGTTCATGTGGCTGAGGAGTTCTATAGAGATTAATACAGTACCAGTGGCACCCACGACGTTAATGGAAGAAAGAATAGCCTAGAGGAACTTGAAATTCCACAAGTAACGCCGGAACAAGTAACGAAAGCCTTGGGAGTTATACAAAAGGGAAAGGCAGCTGGGGAGGACCAGGTAACAGCAGATTTCTTGACGTATTTTGGGCAGATTGTTCTAGAAAAACTGGCCACCCTGTATACGCAATGCCTCATGACTTCGAGCGTACCGGAATCTTGGAAGAACGCTAACATAATCCTAATCCATAAGAAAGGAGACGCCAAAGACCTGAAAAATTATAGACCGTTCAGATTACTGTCCGTAACCTACAAAGTATTTACTAAGGTAATCGAAAATAGAATTGGGAACACCTTACACTTCCGTCAACCAAAGAACCAGGCAGGATTCCGTAAAGGCTACTCAACAATAGACGATATTCACACTATCAATCAGGTGATAGATGTGCGGAATATAACCAACCCTTATATACAGCTTTCATTGATTACGAGAAAGCGTTTGATTCCGTCTAAACCTCAGCAGTCATGGAGGCATTATGGAATCAGGGTGTAGATAAGCCGTATGTAAATATACTGAAAGATATCTATAGTGGCTCCACAGCCACGGTAGTCCTCCATAAAGAAAACAACAAAATCCCAATAAAGAAAGGTGTCAGGCAGGGAGTTACGATCTCTCCAATGCTATTCACAGCGTGTTTACAGGAGGTGTTCATAGACCTGGTTTGGGAAGAAATTGGGATAAGAGTTAATGAAGAGTACCTTAGTAACTTGGGGATAAAAGAATTGGGGATAACAATTAATGGAGAATACCTTAGTAACTTGCGATTCGCTGATGATATTGCCTTGCTTAGTAACTCAGGGGACCAATTGCAATGCATGCTCAATGATCTGGAGAGGCAAAGCAGAAGGGTGGGTCTAAAAATTAATCTGCAGAAAACTAAAGTAATATTTAGCAGTCTTTAAAGAGAACAGCAGTTTACGATAGGTAGCGAGCCACTGGAAGTGGTAAGGGAATACATCTACTTAGGGCAGGTAGCGACCGCGGATTCGGATCATGAGACTGAAATAATCAGAAGAATAAGAATGGGCTGGGGCGCGTTTGGTAGACATTCTCAGATCACGAACAGCAGGTTGCCATTATCCCTCAAGAAAAAAGTGCATAACAGCTGTGTCTTACCAGTACACACGTACGGGGAAGAAACCTGGACGCTTACGAAAGAGGTTCTACTTAAATTGAGGACGACGCAACTAGCTATGTAAAGAAGAATGATGGGTGTAACGTTAAGGGATAAGAAAAGAGCAGATTGGGTGAGGGAACAAACGCGAGTGAATGACGTCTTAGTTGAAATCAAGAAAAGGAGATGGGCATGGGCAGGACATGTAATGAGGAGGGAAGATAACCGATGATCATTGGTGGTTACGGGCTCGATTCCAAGGGAATGAAGCGTAGCATAGGGCGGCAGAAAGTTAGGTGAGCGGACAAGATTAAGAAGTTTGCAGGGACGACATGGCCACAATTAGTACATGACCAGGGTAGTTGGAGAAGTATGGAAAAGGCATTTGCCCTGCAGTGGGCGTAACCAGGCTGATGATGAGGCGACATGTGACAGGTGCAAGGGCCAGAGCACCACATAGCAGGAACAGGTACTTAGCTTCGACACATATATGCGCACGCACGCCCTCCACGCGGACATGCAGAGTACCTGTTCCTCTGGACCTCGCACCTGGTACAAGTATCTTATTGAATCAGCGCCCATTGAAAAATTATTT